>NC_061121.1:145119044-145273437 GCF_002878395.1 Capsicum annuum | reverse complement strand
TCATTTATATATATTTTATTATTTATTAAATATTATTAATTTTTCAATACCTAGATGACTTATAATAATTAATTTGAGGTGATACAATAAAACTACGATTGAAGCAGCTAAAACAGACATGTCATAATGTCTATTTTACCTTTTTTTTTAATTAAGTATTATTAATTTTCTTATATATAAATGATTTAAAATAATTAATTAGGGATAATATAGTAAAATCATGGAACAACTGAAGCAGGTGAAGAAGCAGACATGTTGACAAAGAGCTGCAGCTGAAACAGACATGTCATAAATATCTATTTTACCTTTTTCTAATTAAGTATTAGTAATTTTTTATATATAAATAATTTATAATAATTAATTAGGGATAATATAGTAAAATCATGGAGCAACTGAAGTAGGTGAAGAAACAGGCATGTTGACGAAGAGCTGCCTGCTTCTTAACTCTTATTAAAACATCAAGAATAGATTTATTTTATTAATTATTAAATATTATTAATTTTTTAATACCTAGATGACTTATAATAATTAATTTGAGGTGATACAATAAAACTACGATTGAAGCAGCTGAAACAGACATGTCATAAATGTCTATTTTACCTTTTTTTTAATTAAGTATTATTAATTTTCTTATAAATAAATGATTTAAAATAATTAATTAGGGATTATATAGTAAAATAATGGAACAACTGAAGCAGGTGAAGAAGCAGACATGTTGACGAAGAGCTGTAGCTGAAACAGATATGTCATAAATGTCTAATTTACCTTTTTTTTAATTAAGTATTATTAATTTTATTTTATATAAATGATTTAAAATAATTAATTAGGGGTAATATATCAAAATCACGGAGCAGCGGAAGCAGATGAAGAAGCGGACATGTTTACTAAGAGCTATCTGCGTCTTAACTCTTATTAAAACATCAAGAATTGATTTATCATTTATATCTATTTTATTATTTATTAAATATTATTAATTTTTTAATACTTAGATGACTTATAATAATTAATTTGAGGTGATACAATAAAACTACGATTGAAGCAGCTGAAACAGACATGTCATAAATATCTATTTTACCTTTTTTTTAATTAAGTATTAATAATTTTGTTATACATAAATGATTTAAAATAATTAATTAGTGATAATATAATAAAATCACGGAACAGCTGAAGCAGGTGAAGAAGCAGGCATGTTGACGAAGAGCTGCAGCTGAAACAGACATGTCATAAATATCTATTTTACCTTTTTTAATTAAGTATTATTAATTTTCTTATATATATAAATAATTTAAAATAATTAATTAGGGATAATATAGTAGTATATTGACGAAGAGTTGCCTGCTTCTTCACTCTTATTAAAACATTAAGAATTGATTTATCATTTATACCTATTTTATTATTTATTAAATATATTAATTTTTTAATACTTAGATGACTTATAATAATTAATTTGAGGTGATATAATAAAACTACAATTGAAGCAGCTAAAACAGACATGTCATAAATGTCTATTTTACCTTATTTTAATTAAGTATTATTAATTTTCTTATATATAAATGATTTAAAATAATTAATTAGGGATAATATAGTAAAATCATGAAACAATGGAAGCAAGTGAAGAAGCAGGCATGTTGACGAAGAGTTGCCTACTTCTTCACTCTTATTAATAGTAGTAATACACCTTTTGTCTCAAAATAAGTTTAACTTTAGTAAATAAGTACTCCCCCTGTCCCAAATTTTCTAATTTAATTTCTCATTTTATTTGTCTTTTTTCAATAATCAAGAAGAGACAATTTTTTTCCATGTGTTTACCCTTTGCATTAATTATTTTTTCTTGAAATTAAAATGTAAACATCATTTAATAGGGATACTATGGTAAACTAGGCATGTTATTAATTATTTTTCTTAATCAATGTGTCATCTCAATTTGAAACGGGTAATTTAGGACGTAGGGAGTATTGATTCAGGAATTCAAGATAACAATTAGTACTCCAACAGTCTATCTTCACTTGTTCAGTATTGATTTAGGAATTAAATTGCCCAACTTTACTTATTCAATTTAAAAAAAACAAGGGACAATTTATCATTTTATGTTTATTTACCCTTATCATTAAATGCTATTCATTTTTCATCATTTAGATAACTTATACTCCTTCCGTCTCAATATTTGACACGTTGGTTGAAAAATGTTGTCTCAAAATAGTTGACATGTTTAAGAATTCAAAAGATAATTAACAATATTTTTCAATTATACTCATATTAATTGAAGAAGATTCATCTAATCAAAATTAAATAAGATCGTATTAGTCAATTTGTACCCTTTATTAATTTTTATATAAGAGTTGTGTAAAAAATAAATATTTCAAATAATTTGAGACGGGGGAGTAATTAACAAGTATGACATATAAAATTACCTTTTTATATATTATTTGTTAAGGAATATGCCAAGTCTAAAATAAACAAGTAAAGATGGACGATGAAAATATATTTTTCAACTACACCCTTATACTTCATATTATTAATAGTGTTCAATAAACATCTATTAAATAAGGATAGTTTAATGTAAACAACATAATAAACTTATTTGATTGTTTTAGTGGACGTGATTTTGCTAAGGGATACTTATCGGAGAGTATATATTGTTACAAATTTCAACATGTATTAAATTTGGAACTCATAATGCTGAAAATATTGTGAATTTAATGATGAAAATTTGAAGAGGTTGAACCCATAAATTTGACTCATTGGTATTTGAGGGCTCCACTTTTATGATGCATTTATGGCTAGCTAGTTGATGGAGTTACAGAATTGTGAAGTGGGAGGATGGATTTTTGAAAACTGAAAAGGATGTGGACAAGATGGTGTTTTCAGAACAAACTTCATTATGAATCTTGGAAGCCAGAAAACAACAAAACAGGGTAGCTATGAATTAGGCTTTTTATAAGAAAAGGTTATATATGTATAAATATGATGATCTGCAAGACTTGATTGAAGTTCTTTTCCATCATTTTTGGTTGTACAAAGGACAATAAATCTCCATATGAGAGCACTTTCCAACAGTACCTAAAACAGTTTTGAACTGTTCATTCTTTGAAGAATTTTGGGCCCCAGAAATGTTTGCTGTTCACTAAGGGGTCGTTTGGTAGAGTGTATTGAAATATTAATGCATGTATTAATTTAATGTGTATTAGTAATGCGTTGTTTGGTATACCTTTTTACCCTATGTACACTCTATTGTATATTGAGATGTGTATTACTAATACCTCAAAATCCATGCCATTAGTAATGCAATGGATCTAATGCATGCATAAAATGCTTAAAGACCCTATTACCCCTAAAAAAATTTTCCGCATCCTTTCCAACATATATATTGAGGATATTATGTAAAAAAAAAAAAATTTTCTTTAGAAATTATGTAATTTATGTTTTTTTTAATACATCAAATCAAACACTGCATAAGAAAAATACAAGCATAACTAACACAAACATTACTAATACACCATATTTTGTATTATTCTTATACACTCTACTAAGTGATCGTCTGCTTGTGAACAAGGTGCCCCAAAATAATTAATTTCAGAATTAGTTATCCCATTATATATATATATATATATATATATATATATATATGAGATAACTAATCTCTTCACTAAAGCATAAATGGTGGGATAACTAATCCCTTGAGCAATTAATACTTCCAGCCAAACATGAGATAAAATAATCCTAAATTTTATTCCGAACTATTATAACTTATACCTCACACCCAATGACCCCTAAGAGTATGTTTGGTACGAAAGAAAACATTTTTGAGAAAATGTATTTCAATTTTTTCATGTTTGATTGACGTAAATGTTAAGAAAAATATTTTTCAAATCAAATTATTTTTCTCAAATTTAAGGAAAATGACTTTCCTTCAAAAAGTAAGAAAACCATTTTCCAAAACTCTCTTTCAATTTAACTTTCAAGTTAAAATGTTTATACAATCCTCAAAATCACCACCCCTACCCCGACATCCAATCTCCTACCACCCCACCCCTACCACCCCATCCAAAAAATATATTTAATTTTTTACCCATGCGCTACCTCGACCACCCCCTACCAGCCCTCCCTCCAAAAAAAATATTTAATTTTCTTAAAAAATTCAAAATTCTTTTCTTACCTCACCCCCACCCTGTACTAGCCCCCCACCCCACCCCCGCCCCTGCCCTTACCATCTAAAATTTTGTTTTTTTAATTCTTTTTTCAAAAAAGCTCAATGTTTTTCTCACTCTTCCCCTACCACCTATTCTGACCCACTCCCTCCTACCAACCCCCTCCCCAAATAAAAGATTTAATTTTTGAATTTATTTTACACAAAAAATTTTAAATTTTTTTTCTTACCCCACCCTTCTTACCTTATTCATTCTCATTATTTTTGTTAAATATATCTAAATACTTTTAAAAATTAATTTTCTACTTGTATAACGAGCACATTAATATAAGTACAAAAGAACTTATTTTCCTAGAAATGTTTTCCTTCTCCATATCAAATACACCTAAAAAAAATATTTCTCAAAATTAATTTTTTTTATAAATAAAGTATTTTCTACTCTTTAGCTAAACACTTAAATATATTTTCTGAAAAATATGTTTTTTCATTCACCAACCAAACAGTAAAAAATATTTTTTGAAAAATATTTTTCACTCACCAACCAAACATAAGAAAATAAGTAAGAAACCAACTTTTTTTTCATGAAAACATTTTCTAGAAAAATATTTTCATGAAAAATATTTTTCTTCATACCAACACACCCTAACTCATATTGTATTTTGACTTTTTAATTAATATATACTAACAACGGTTATACCATCATGTCATCGAAAATATACTCCCTCCATCAAATTTTGGATCAAAATGTTGTTGAATAATGGCCAAATTATACAAATGAGATTGTCAGTTTTTTCATGATTAAAATAGTGAAAATGCATGGACAATGAAGCACCTTCAATGTATAATTTTTAGGTTAAAAAAATAGATGGGTCGTTAAATATATTTTCACTGAAGGTGCTCTCATGGTCATGAGCCTTCAGTGTATTTTTTACCATTTTGAAGAAAGGCGTGTTACATTGGATGCACTTTCAATATTAATTTTACTATACAAGAACATGAAAAAACTGTTATTTTTTAAACTGATGGGACAATGAGAGATAATCTTTTCACATTTGAAAGGCTCATCTTGATCAATGCACCATCAAACAAATTATGAAAACACACTTAAGTAAAGAGTTATCTCCAAAAGTGGTGCATACAATCTTAATAAGCTCCAAAACACCTCCAAATTCTTCTTTGAGCCCTTATGCATACTGCTTCCTAGGCACAAACCTTTCTAGAATTTGATCATATGTAAGCTTAATCATTGGAGTAATTGAAAGACCTCGAGATTTTTTTCAAAATTTCACTAAAAGATCTAGAGATTTTGGTTGTTAAAATGCCTCATCTTCTATCGCCATCACGATAAACCGTCTATTTTTCTAGTGAAAATTTTTATTATGTAATTGTATGCATTAATTTTGAAGATAACTCTTTAGTTAAAGGCATTTTCATAATTTGCTTGAATGCGCATTGGCCAAGATGTGCCTTTAAGGTGTGACGAGATTGTCTCTCATTGTTCCATCAGTTCGGAAATGACAGCCTTTTTAGATTCTTGGATAATAAATTTAATATTGAAGATGCATTCAATGTGATGAACCTTTCTTCAAAATATAAAATATAGACTGAAGGCTCATGACCATCAGAGTACTTTCACTGTAAATATATTTAATGGACCGTCTGTTTTTTAATATGAAAATTGCACACTAAAAGTGCTTCATTGTCCATACATTTTCATCATTTTGGTCATAAAAAATTTGACAAACCCATTTATTGAATTTGTCCCTCATTCAACACTATTTTGATCCAAAATTCCCCCATCCATCTTTAGTGTCTACTATACAAAAAATAGTAGTCTAATTTAAATTACTTGTTCGTTTTTGAAAATCAAGAGATAATATGTAACATTTATGTGTATATTTTTACCTTTGTTATACAAACACACACAAACACACACACACACACACACACACATATATATATATATATATATCATTTTCCAGCGTTTGAATAACTTATAATTAACAGGGGCATAATAATAAAATTATTATTTTTTAATTATTTTTTAAGGAATGTGTCAAGTGAAAATTATCCTAAATAAATTGTTGATTAGCAAAATTTTCAATAATTACCAGACTAAAGACACAATTACAAGTTATAGCAACTTTTTAGAAAAATCTTTTTTAATTAAATATCGGAAAATCATTTTTAATATTTATTATTTATACTATTTCCTTATTTATTGCATTTAACATTTATCACTCTTCATTAAATCTTTTGATAATTATGGTAAGTTATATTATTGGTATCAATGATTTTTTTTCATTTTAGTAATTAAGTTCTAAAGTTTGTTCACAATTTTAAGGAGTCAAATATGGTAAATGTATTTTTAATATTAATACTTTATTTTTACTTTTTATTAACTTTAATAATTAACTTACTTCTACACTTTATCATGTTTTACAATCTTTCATTACCAATAAAAGTCTTCACTCTTTACCTTTTTCATCCTTTTTTATGCTTCTTTTGAGTTTCATGTGTATGAAACTTAGTTCCCAACATTCACTCATAATCTTGGATTAAGAGTTCTTCACTTTAGTTTGATTTTTTTTCTTGAGACATGTCAGAAAAATGTAAATTTGATTCTACCCCTAATAGAAAAAGCCCTAGATTAATACAATAAAACAGTCTGATTATTCTATCTAGACCCTCGTTTGATTTTGAGTGCTTTACCTTATCTCCACTATCAAAGAAAATGAACAAGGTAATTGAAGGTGAGTCTATTTCACATAATCAAAGTGAAATTTTGCCGGCCAAAATTGATTTTTCAAAAAATTCACCATCCTTGAAGCAGCCGCAACTCAACATGCAAAGCTATTTAGCGTAAAAAAAGATTGTTGTTCCAGAATATCAGATGGTTGATTAGAGGAAAAAATTATTGTATAACAAGGTTTAGATTTTGGTTTCGAAGATGAAATTTCTGCTCATAAAACGAAGAAATCAAAAATAAAAAATCGTGAAAATTCTAGAGTTACAAGGTCCAAGGCCAATGTGAGTGTTGACAAAGTTGGTGATAAGAACGCCGACACGAAGAAATCAAGAAAAGTTTGTAAAGTTAATAAAATTTGATTTTGATTTTTTTCTGTATTAAATTGGTATAAAATTGATATTGAATCTTTTTTCTATTTAATATTTTTTTTTCTAAGATAGTTCATAATTTAATTTAATTATTTGGTGCTCATTATTGTTTATTTTTTTTTAAGATAGTTGGTATGAACACAGTTTATTTTTTGTATTTAAGTAGTATTTATATAATGTTTTGATACTTTAACGTTTGTTTCGTATTTTACATCGTTGAATGAAATTGATATGAACTAAGTCGCATTAGATGGTATTAAATTTGATATCAACTACAATAAATTATATATTTTTGATTCTATAATTAGTAACATTTGACATGGATATTGTATTTTGATGTTTATTGATGCTCATTACTCTTTGTCTTTATAAGATTGTTGCTATAAATAAAGTTTAGTTTTGGTATTTAACATAGCATTTATATAATGTTCTTTATCTTCTTCTGCCAGAAAGCAATGACTATAGATAAGCACCCAGAAGCTTGTGAAATAAGTCATCAGTTTTGGGGGAGGGTTACTTCTTCTTGATGGTAACCTTATTCTACTATCTGTAGTCTATGGGAATTCTAAGAGTACTATCCTTTTTGCGCATAAATAGGACTAGAGAACTATATAGTGAATCATTAGGTGTAATGAACCCCATATGTAAGATTCCTTAAATTGTTCTTAAGTTCTGTCGGAGCCATCTGTTAAGGAGAAATGGAGATAGGTTGGGTATCTCAAAGGAAATCAATCCCAAATTTGATTTTTCTATTAGGAGGTACCCCGGGCAGATCCTCTAGGAAACCTCAAGAAACTCATTCTCTACTTGAACTGAATGGAGGGTTAAGGTCTCAAACTTAGTGTCTTTAACCCAAACCAGGTGATAGAGACACCCTTTTGAGATTAACTTTTCGACTTTAAGATAGGAGATAAAATGACCCTTAGGAGTCACTAAACTACCCTTCCACTCGAGTACTAGTTTAATAGGAAACTAAAACTTTTTCACTCAAGTACAGGTATTAATTCAGATGTCGTAAAAGAGAGAATTAGTAAGTGTAACTTGAGGGCGGCCTTCACCTGCATACGTTGCTAGAGCTATTTAAGTAACCAAAGTTTCAAGAGAGAAAAAAGAAGAAGAGAAAAGCATTGAAATATTTATAAACTTGGTGTGAATTATTACTTTAGTTTCTGAATTATATTTAATATTAAAAATAACTCTATATTTGACTGAATGAATTTAAAAACGTTTGCTTTGCCATATTTAACTAACGTGGGTTTACTCGCAGTTCAGCAACTGAATTTGTCTGTTGATGTGTTATTTATATGGCATTCACGTAGATACCTAAACTCAAAAAGAAAAAAAAGAGACATTCAAATAAAACAGTCCACTAAAATAACTCTACCCAACGAAATCACCCACAAGCTCTCTCACATCTCTACAAGTTTTTCTCTCCTTCCCATAATTCTCTCAGAATTCTTCAACATAGGTTTTAACCTAAAAATCTTTAATAAAAATTATCAATTATATCTTCATTCATTTTGATTTGAGCTTTGATTCTTATGTTAGTTTTGCTCAATTTTAAATTTGAGCTGTTAGAATTATATCTTCATATTAAAATATTAGTATTAAATTATATTATTTGGCATGGGTTATAAGTAGAAGAATTTTAAGTAGCAATACCTCCTATTAAATCACCATCCCATGATCTAGAAAGTGATTATATAACACCATTACTTTTAATTTGTTTGTCTTGCTTTTCTTTTTAGTTTATTTTAAAATATATATATATATATATATATATATTGTGTGTGTGTGGCAGTTCTTTAATTTTAAATTTCTTCATGACATGTTTAAGACCACAAACTTAAATGACAGTTTGATATATTCTACATATTTTTATTTTGAGAACACAAAATTCAAAAATCTTTTTTATTTTTTTAAAACTATTGAATCAAAATCAAATAAATAAATAAAGTATTATATTCTTTCTCATAATCATCAACCCATATTTTCTCTTATTCTCATAACATATTACCTTGTTATGCTGCTCAACAATAGTTACAATATCAACTCGATAGTCCTATCTTACATTTAATTTCGCCCATCGTTCAATTTATTACAAGGAAATATTCTTATTCATAAAAAGAGTAGTTATTTTTACCTTGTGATATAATGAAAATAAATTATTGTCACGATCTTAAAATTGAGATTAACATCTACCTCGATCCAACCTTATTAGGTTAGTTAAATCCCACAAATAAAGGAAGATCGATAATAAGAAAATGAACTCATAAATGAAAAACTTCTAGAACAAAGTCAAGTCATAACTTGCAAATAACAAGAATTTGAATGAAATATATAAAATTCCCATAATATAAGTGTCACAAGTGTAAATATCATCTAGTACAACTCAGAATGCTTAAAATACATAAGTCTGTCTCTGAAAGACAAATAAAGACAATTAGAATAAGATAAGGTCCTGAATGTGCGCTGAGCTCTGAAGCTCACCAGTACCTCAAAATGTCATCTCTAATTATAGCACGAACTCAACTGCCGCAAGTCATACTCAAACTAGGATCTGCATCGAAAAGACACAGTAGGCATGAGTACGGTTCACTTGTATTCAGTAGGTATCATAGGTCAACCGAGCAAAGTAGATAAGAAAAACAGATAAAAGATACTATGAGTACATAACCTGAAAATAGAAAAGTTCCCAAATGATAACTCACAGTGTCTCTACTAAAAGTTCTACAATATTTAATAAGTCAAAAGGGATAACTAAAAATGCAATTTATTTAAGAAAAATAAGTACACAACAACAAATACTTAGAGGAATACAAATGGTGCAATGTAGTGAAATGATGCAATGATTATGGAACTTTCGTATACACCTTCTAAGACTCAATGCTTCAGGATATGACCTATGGGGGTTTATAACCCATATACTTTATCATAATCTTAATATCATATCTTGGCCAGTCCTACCGCCATCTCCCTCGGTATAGACGTTTTATAAAGTGTCTTATTTTTATCAAAAATCAGTATTACTAAATCAACCTTACCATCACATTTCTCGGTATATGGTTTCATAAATTATCTCATTTTCTATTAAGAATATCAGTATTTCTCAGTGATACCAGTCACATGAATATGTACAGATGAAATAAGGATGTAATGCTCATAACCAATTCTTACAAAGATAATGATAAATTTAATACATATGTAATTAAGCTTAGATTCAATTCAATATGTCAACAATTCATGTTACCAGCCATCACTCAGCACCACTAGAAATATTAGTCATGTAAGACATCAATAATATCATTTTTACGGTAATAAATGCTTATTTAAGGCCTATAATAATAAGTCCAACTCCCACTCAGGCGATATAATAATAAATAAGGTAAGTCAATGCACAAATATCATGACCCGATTTACAATTCATGATGACACCTACTAAACCTCGCTAGTAGGTAAGCCCAAACCATAATTTAGAGCTAATGCAATTGGTTAATTTGGTAGGAAATGCCTGACATAGGCAAAATTTAAGAACACTAGTTATAAATCGATAAAGGTTCTAACTAGGTAAAAATAATCCATACAAGTCCCACGACTTGATAGAGTCAGTACAAGAGCATTCAGTAATCATAAAATACAACCCAAGGATTTAATGCATCTATCTTGAAACAAAAGACTGAATAATAAAGATAGAAGGAATTCAATGCATTAAACTCCAAGAGATCGCCCTTTCTCTAGAAATCAATCACTGCACGAATAACAATCAAGGAGGATAACTAGTACTCGTATCTATAACAAAAAGGTACAAAAGTATAGTATGAGTACCAAAATAATGGGTACTCAATAGGCATCATTAGTCGACTAATCTAAATCATGATATAAGAATGATAGAATGCAAGGTAATATAACTAAGTAAAGGTACATAATCGAACCTGAATCACCTCCATCACCATTATACATAAATAGTGCATAAATTGAGATAATGATAACATCACATAAAGAATCAAGCATAAGTAAACATAACTACAAAATTGGCTCCCACACGCTAATTGGTGCAAAAAAATTAAAGAACTCGTCATAGCCTCCCATACGATTTGAGAGTACACTCAAGAGAAGAATAGTCTATGTATGTATTATTTACAACTGGCCATCATTATCATTTAACCATCATTCTATAATTTCCCTCATTTGGCATTATGCCATCACCTATCAATTCACCAGCATTGTTCCATAATTCACAAACCAATTAGCCATCAATTGTCCACTAAACACCATTTACTCACTAGTCAATCCTTAACAATTATACATCACTTTATCATTTCATCATGTCATAGTAAATCTCTGGACTCGAACTTGTAATATATATATATAGATAATATCCAAAATTAAATCAGTCATAATATAAGTAATAACCAAAATTGAATCGGTCATAATATAATTAATACCTAAAATTAAATCTGTCATAATATAATTAATATCTGAAATTGAATCGATCATAATATAATCTGATGTTGGGTGTATTTATTTGCTCAAGTGTTACCATTCTAGCTTGTTTAGTCTTGTTTTGAGGATAGTCCATGTGCTTTATATATTGATGATGATATAATAAGAATCTAAGTGTTCAAGTATGTAATTATAGTATTTAGAAGTTTTTTCGAACAACTTTGGGTTTAAATCGTTCAATTAGAGTTTAGACGAGAAAACCAATTTTACTAGCTTGAGCTAAGTGTTGTTCAAGTCTATTGTGATGGATTCTAATGTGCTAAATGAGTTTCTAGTGGTTTAAATGCGTAATTATATGTGGAAAAACTTATTTATAATGGGTGAATTTCAATTGAATTAAGTCAAGAGTTGGAACAGTAAGTTGAAAATTGATGTGGTCTAGCCTAGTTTTAGCTCTTATTTTTAGTCCATCGTTGTGGATATTGTATTTTTTTGAGCTCTAATCATTGGTGTTTGATTATGTAGGAGGTTTGATGAGTTGATTATGGTGATACATTGATAAAATACAAGCTGAAAATTAGAGGAAAACAACACAAAAAGACAAGGGATAGAAGAGGAAAGCAAAAGACTTAACCAAATTTCAGAGCAACAATTCCAAGGAGCCTACACGGTTGCCCCGTGATGCACCACTCTTGCCATGAGATTTGACCCACGACGTATTGGTATTGCCATTAGAAATGAAAGGCACCATGCTGCTTAGTCCATGAGAAATGCTAAGGGATGCGGTGGTGAATCCCTACACAGCTTGGACGACTTCTACTATAAATATAACATTGTACTTGTTGTTACTCACTTTGTGATGTCTTGGAAAATTTTGGAGGTTGCTGCAGCTTTATTTTTAGGTTTTGCATTCTTTAGTTTTGCTTCTTTATGTTTTTGATCATTCGTACAATTATTTGGATGATGATTATGACTATTAGTTGCTACAAACTCCCTTTCCAGGGTTAAAGTCAAGAACATGAAGACTATTGTTTTGAATTGATTTTGTTTAATTTGCTTATCATATTTGGTTGCTTGTTTATCCTTATTTTAACTATTTTAAGGATTGATCACCCTTGGAATATATCAATTGTCAACCTTGTGATCTTCGGAGAGAGAATAGGAAGATAGAACAAGGGGATAAATAAAGTTAGGTTCTTATTCTTTTATGAAATAAGGAATTCGAATTAGCGTCCAGGATAGGGATATACCTAGAAGCCTTAATTGATTCACACGTAGGATGATAGCTTCATGCATTTAATTGGATTATTACATCTCCGCTTAATGATGTGATATCCAAGTTAGGTAAATGATTAGAGTTCGAGAGACCATGGTCATGCGATTAACCCTACGAATCAACAACCAAGATAAGCAAGTTAACGAATGATGTTCAATAACATAGTATGATTGTTCGAAGTGCTTTAACCTTGAGATTTACTCTATTGATTGTCTTAAGTCTTTATTTTACGCATTGTTTACTTTACCTTAGGATACAAATATTAAAAACCCTCTTTTAGTTACGTTTTCATCAATTAATCTAAATTGTGAACTAGAATTGAATAGTCATTGAAATAAGTCCCCGTGGGATCGATATTCGTCTTTCTTGAAGGCCACTATATTACTTGGTAGATCACGTACACTTGCGTGTCCACTTGAGAGCTGTCATAATCCATACCCAGAATTGAACCGATCATAATATATACATAATAATCATCATAAGTCATATCATCAATAGCATAGCCAATCGCATGATCAATAGGTTTCAATCTTCAGAATTACTAGCATAACCATCAAGTATTAAGATTCATCACTATTACCTCAATACACATTCTCACGAGTCCCAATAGTGTGAAGGTTTACCAAAGCTAACATGTGTCATATGCTAAAGTAGGTTAAGAGTCCATTTCTAATCCCTGAGTTTCATTTTAGGCAAATTTCTACCCGAACTAGGCTTAAGGTGTCTCATTCCACTTTTAGATATCAACAAGCTTTAATTAGCCCTAAGATAGGGAATTCACCTAAAACATTGACAACTAGGTGAATTATTCCTAATTAGAATAATCTAAGATGTTCTTATGCTAAACATGAAGAATGAAGTCTAATTCACCTAAATCACAAGGGAACAAGCTAAGTATTTCCAGCTTACGGTATCCAACTAGGCTAAACGTCTCAACTAACCCCAAGTCTTGAATTTTAATCAATTAAAATGTATTACCCATCCCAAATCCAACATAATATCACAAATATATTATGAAGTAGTTCAATCTAATGAGGGTTTAAACCTAGCCTACCTAGAAGCCAAAAAAAGCTCAACGAACTGTTAAATCTTCGCCTTTTCCTTTCGAGAAGCCTCCTTAAGATGCAAAGCTATCAAAAACACATTCTACTCATCAATACGAGAACATTGAAACCCTTATTGCACCATTGTACTTCGGGTCCAAAAATTACCTCAAAATCCCACGTGGGTCCCATTTACAAAAATTGCATCTTTGAGACCAACACAACATTCATAAATGTTCAAGGAATCATAAACCTAAAGTATCAGTGAAATCCAAGATAATTTGGAACTAAAATCAAGCCCTCAAGATATTGGGGTTTTAAGAATCAAAATAAGAAATTTCACCAAGTAAAGGGTGATTACCTTAAATCCAATGAAAATCACAAAAATAAATGTTAATCAAGCTCCCAAGTCACCCACACGTCTCAATTTTAAGAGCTATAATTCTTTAGGGTTTTTGATCTCAGGGTTGTCATGATCATAAGAGTCCTTTTGAAATCTCACTACTCATCTGCACGAAAAGTTGCGATCGCGGCCATAGCTGGCAAGCACTGACACACTAGATCGCAGTTAAAAACTTGGAAAATTTCTAAGTTTCCACCATGCCCTCAGGATTAATTTAGAATTCCCTATGCGTAAACAAACTATGTAACAAAACTAAATTCAATATTTCGGATGTGATAGAGAAAACAAATTTTCCATTTAAGATCATTTCAACTAAATGTGGGTCCCACACCTAATTTTTAATTTCTCTAACTTCCGACCAATAGCTCAAAGCTTAGATGCATCTGACCCAAATCAAAGGTCCATCTAGACTAAAATTGTTATTTTAAAGTTGCTGGCACAGTCAGAATTTACATACGAGATTGTTTTACTAAAGTTTTTGCCCTATGGCCATCTGGAACCGCGAAGACTTCTAAAGAGGGAATTGACTCTAAAATCTAAACGAACTATCCGATAACTGAACTGTCAGTCCCAATAAGTTATAAATGACTTGGGAAGCTATGGAAACACTCTTATGATGAAAATAGGTAGAAATATGGAAAATGACATGAAGGGTCATTATAATAAATAAGACCTAAAATATCATATAAAGCCTCCACTCGGGCATCATAATAATTATATTCTTACAAGTCAACAACAATATTCAAGTAAGGCCCCACATGACACATGATAAAACAATACTAAAGAAATATGACTCCTTTGACTAAACTCCCTAACCTATTACATGCTTTATATGTTTGTTAACTAGTCAACCCAATATTAAGGAAGTTAAGCCATAATCTACCTCGAAAAATTGCAATCCCAAGCGTAAGCCTTCAATACGGAGCTTTTCCTTCTTGAATAGTCTTAAAATGAGCTAAGTCTATGAAAAACATGATCTATGAATCAAAATAAAGCTATGATATCCATATTAGCTATATTTAAAGTGGATCCAAATTTAGTTTTAAAAAGGAGTTCAAAAATAAAAAGGGTAAAATTATAATTTTACTTTTATAAACATGTTCCCCAATAATATTGGAGTTTATAGTTGAAAACCCACACAAAAATGAATTAATATCGATGTTCAAATTGAAAAAAACCATTTTAAGGCTTTGTCGGCAAAAATCTCAAGATTATTTTGAAAAATCTCAAAAAATTATTTTGAAATCAAGATAACAAGGTGCTTTGGAAGAAATAATAAATGGAAATTAATAGAAAGGTGGGTTTAGAGCTTACCCAGCATGAGTTTAAAACAATCCCCAAAATCCATCCATTCCTAATGCTCCTAAATCCAAAAATGGAGAAAAATCATGACAATGAAGTTTATATACTATATTATAAATAGTACCTCACGATCGCGGTGCACGCTGAATAGTTACGCAGGTTTGAGTGACTTGCCCAGTAAGTTGGCTTCACATTCACGGCCAGAACTTCATATTCATAAAGGCTGGTGATCCAGACCCATTACATTCGTGATGGTTTAATCGCATTTGCGATGAGTAACCCAACTAGACCCACAAGCTCCTAGATAAGTGTAGCACCCTAACCTTTGATGCATAAAGAGTTCATAAAACAACCCCTTAGGATCTTAATATCAAAGATAAATCACTTTATGGTGGGCATGAATAGGTTGGGGATACTTTTAGGCTTAGGAAAGACCCTTGCATCGCGAAATGGGCACTCTGCGGTAGCTCTGAACCATGAATGGGCCTGAAATAGGCTATTGCCTCAGGTTCATGATTGGGTTCACCCCACGAACCCTGAGGTTTGCGATTGGGTTCACCCTACGAACTATGTGGTTTGCGATTGGGTTCGCGTACAAACCTTAGGGATCGCGATGGACGTCACACTGCAAACTCCCTTCCCCTTCTTAGAAACTATTTATTTTTAGTATATTTTAGGGGCATGAGGGTCTTTTCGCACCCCTAAGTAAGTCCCAATCCGTTATGTACATGTATAGGGTCTTAAAATGACTTCAATAATCAAATAGAAATGATTTGCCTATTTTCTAGTCAGTTCTCAAACATATTCTTCTCTCCACTCTCAAGAGATAAAGAGGTAGGGTTTATTATAAGAATTCACCTACCAAGGCTCCAAATTCAAGCTCCCTCTAAGAAGTCAGGAAATTTAGGTATGTAGGGTTTGAACAAGGATACTCTTTTACCCTTGTGCCCAAAAATATGGTTTCTATCTAATTTTGAAGAAAGCAATTTACTAAGATTGATGCATATTTTCCTATGATTTGAAGTATTGATGCTTACTCATGAATAAAGCATTATTTATCATATGATTTCATGTTTACTTATGTTTTAAATCCATGAAAGTGATCTTGAGTATTGAGTTTGATATTTTCCATGAGATAATGAATGATTTCAAGTTTAAGCATAAGTTATTGAGTTAAATGAAGTTTAAGCTTATGAGTTCAAGTTGCAAGTATTACACATTGTTAAAGCTCGATTTTAATCTTATGGTCTCGGTTAAGACTCGAAATCTATAATTTTCCTCATGAGTATGATTAAGAAAGAGAAGTATAGTTGGTTTTCACTTTACAAACCCATATGATATTGTAAGGTGAATTTCATAAGTTTGAGCATATAAGTATAAGTTTTGGGATTAGTATTTAGCATCGAAAAGGGAATATGGGTTTAGCGCATCCTATTTCGCAGAAACTATGTGCCCCCGTAGGTTTAAGAGACCTCACTAGAGAGTGTCTCCTTGCCTCACTTGGGAAAAGTATAATAATCACTTTAAGTTATGGTTCTATTTTGATGGAAAGGGTAGAACTGCTCTCCCCAACATTGGTAAGACGTTGGACTCCATGATAGCTCACATAGTTTATGTTAGTTATAAGAATCTTCCACAAAAAGGAGTATTTTAGTAGCTATGTGTAAAGACTAATAGTTATGTTCAGAAATTGTTTTATGAATTATTCCTTATAAGATTTCAGTTTTTAGTTGTACCTATGATAAATGTGAGTTCTTTTAAACTACGCCTATATGAATTAAAAGTATATTCAACTTCAGTTTTAGTTATTCTATAGGTGTAAAGATTTGAGACTCTAAGTGTAGTGACTCACCCAGTTTATCAAATTATTCTTTGTTATTCATGTTTTCTGATATTTCAGCTTTGAATTTATTTCAGTCTCTTGGTGAGTTTACTTGTACTTAGCATGCATATTTTAAGATTATGCATTGCTTTAGTTTTACTCATTGCATTCACCCCACTTACTTAGTACATTTCAGAAGTACTAACCACATATACATTAGTGTGGCTACATTGCTCATAATGTAGGTTCCAGTTATAGTGCACATATCATAATCAGACAGTTCATAGCTTCCAGCCAGCAGGTGATTAGTTCATTTGATTTGAGGACTCAAGTCAACTATTGTTTTGGTATTATTTTTATTCAATCATATTGATTAGGGATTGTTGGGGTTCATGTCCCAGCTACCTATAGTCAGTATTAGTAGAAGCTTCATAGACAGTCAGTTAGAGTTAATGTATTTAATTTCTATTTTTTTTGTATAACCAGAGTGTAAATATTTTAAACAGTTTTGTATTGAACATGTTCAGCTAAAGATATTTCTTTCGCTTATGAATTCCAGTTTTATGTATTTTATTCAGCTGCTCATGAATTATGCCGATATCATGGGTTAGTTTGTAATACATGTTGTTCTAAGCACCATGTGATGTCCAGGAGGTCTTCTCAGGGCATTAGAAACTTGGTATTAAAGCCCAAAGTTTAAGTATCCTAGGTTGTCTATGAATCCATGTCTAGTCTAGTCTTGCGGAATGGTGTGGAGACATCTATACTTTTCTTCATGAGGCTATTGGGCATTTAAGAAATATTTTCCTTCTTCATGCTCTAGATCGTGCAGTAAGGTTGTTCACTTAAAAACTTCTGTTGATTCATGTGTTACCCCATAATTCTCTATCTATGACTTATTCTTGAGATAATATATGCAGTAAATTTTAATTCCACCCGAGATGATTCTCTTAGATTTACTATCGGTAACTTTAGAAATCACACAAAGGGCTTGAGAGGAGCCCTCTAGTGTATTTAAAGTCCTTTAATTTAAAATCTTTTGTCCTTATCGATATGAGTTACGCAGTTAAGACAGAATATGCAGTGTAATTAAATTTCTCTTTAGTCCTTTATTACAGATAGCGCTCATAAAAAGAAGAGAGCATATTCCTAAGGTATTATATATAGTTTTTATTAAGGGATAGTGTAGCATATGGTGTTATAATTCTTAAGTACTAGAACATTTAAGCTATAAAGAAAGGATAGATTATGTGATTAGATAGGAATGTATGTTGGTGGAGAAGAGCGTAAGTGTATGATAATGATTATTAAAGTTACAGAAAGTTAAGGATGGTATATATTAAGTGAGTGTCCGAGAATGAAGTTAGTATTGTCCAAATATACTTTATTTTAGTGAGTTTTAGTATTTATATGTAGTCCGTTAGAGTAAAGAAATTATGGCTTAGTCTTGAGGATATGGAATATACCCATAATCTTAGAAGGTTGGCTTTAATCTAAGGGGTAGTTGATAGGGTGAAGAATCAAATCAAGGTTTGAGAATTAGATTGTGATGCATGTCAATAAGAGTTGTGATGATATAGTGATCCATTCTTTCTCTAGCATATTCCTTCCCTTGGATTTCCATCATTATGGCACCTTATCTATTTCTTGCATGATAAATCCATGCCTATGACCAATGATTATACACTTCATGCATATTCAAGTTCATTCTCATCTCCCAGTAAAGAAGTAACAACTTCACTCTGTGATTTGAGTCATCCCTCATAAATCGATGAGCTTTGGTTTTATGTTGAATGGCTTATGATAAGTATGAACTCATGTTTAAGGGTATGATCAGTTCTTAGAGCTCAATATACACCCTTAATGGTTAGTAAAAATTTTCATTATGTCACATATGTCCTTAGTTTAGATCTCTTTAATAAATCTATTATCTTGATACTCTATTTTTAGGCCCCATTTAAGTGTCAAAGTTATATATAGTATTCTTTCTTTCTTTAGTAATCATATTCTATCCCTTGAGTGACCTCTTCCTATGTTAAGATAGTGGTGGTGAAAGTGGATAAACAATGTTTTAGCAGTTGCATTGCCTAAGGCATACTAATCCTATTCTAGCTTCTATTTTATATGCCTATATCCTATATTACAGAGTTGTATCCATGTTTTGATTCCTTACTCGAATTCCATACCGGATCATGCACAAAATTCTTTCCCTTGATTGTTATTATAAGTTATGATAATGCAAGTTTGAGAAAAATCATATTTCGTTCTTAGTAACTCTTGGAGATTTTATTGCATCAGTTATCACTTTACAGTTTTGTATATTGATCGAGACATGAATGTTTAAATTTAGTTCTAAACTGAAAAAACCTGAATCAGCTCCTTATAGTTAATCAAGTCAGCTCTGAAACCAGTTTCATGATTGAAGTTTTATTGTTTCAGCTCAACCATACATTTATTAGTAGACATGTCATGCCTATATTATCCTATATGATTCAAAGGTATGTGTTCATATTTCATATGTATCAGCTGAGTTAATCCCTTAATAAGAGATGATTTAGTTATGGGGCATGATAAATTCTAGAAATTCAGTTTCAAGATAGGAACTACAAATTTTTGTGTGAATATCTGTCTTTATTCAAGGATGGATGATCCCAAGGGGGAGATATTGTCATACCCCATAAGCTCCTAAATAAGTGTAGCACACCGATCTTTTTGATGCTTAAAAAGTGCATAAAATGAGCCCTTATGTCATGACCTAAGGCTACCTCCTAATCGCGACATCGATGCTTATGATCACAAGTGACCGCTAGTTAACCCATGAGCTGGTACCTACTGTGAGCACTGAATAAAATATGAACATAGCACACGCGTGGAAGATAAACTGAGAAGGAAAAAATAAATCTAAATAATAAAATACCAAATCAATAATAAGTTTAAAACATCTGATAAATACTGAAAGTAATTGAATGACTGTCTAACTATTATGTCTGAATATCTGAAAGCCTTTAACTGACTGAGAATTTGATGGGATAGACCCCCAACTAACTCTGACTGACTGGACAAAATAAAATACTAAAATAACTGAATAACCATAATATTCCTTCGATAGATGAGGACTCACCACTACAACTAATGGATTATGCTGATCTATCTAATGATGGTCGGGAAACTGTGTGTCCGATCTTATGATATAAGACATCATAGTGCAAAGAAGAGTATGCGGTTAGTACTTTGAATGTACTAGTATATAAGATGAGGTTAGGTCTATAAACATGGGGTACTGTTCATATGAAATAAGGACTAACCGAATAGCATGAGACAACTGAACATGAATGTATGAAAACTGTGACATTTGAGAATACACTACCAAGTATAAATTTATAATCTGAAAAAAGTCTGAGACCTGAAAGACAGTAAATTATATAACTGAATAACTGAAAGCCTGTACACTTGGTCAAGAAAGCCTAAACTAAGAATACACTAAATACTATACTGAGACTATGGAAGCTATCATATAACTGATATAAACCATGTGAGTTATCATGGAGTCCAACGTCTGACCCACGTTGAGGTGGGCTATTCCATCCTTTCCATCGGAATAGAACCTGAACTAAACTTGAGTGATCATTAATCTGAGCCCATATTGGGTAAGGGGAAACACTCTCTGGCGAGGCCCCTAAACCTTCAGTGGCACGTAGTTTCTGGTGAAGTAGGATGCGCTGAATCCACACTTCCCACTAGGTGCTAAATCCTACTCCCAACCAAAAGATAATGAGATACTAACTGGTGCATGTACTGGTAACTAATAACTAATAAGCTCAGGTCATGGTATTCTTAAAATAATAGTGCATATGAATTCTAAGGTAATTATGTACATATAAATAAATAAAGTTCATCATAAATATGAATATCTGAGTATACTGATAAGATTATGGATTTACTGTCTGAATATTTGAAAAGATGAATTTTTATAAATCACAATGGTATCGGGTATTCATAACCTACCAACATTGAATGAATTAACGATAATGCCATATAAAAGATTTTAAACCATAGTAGGGGATCATTGTTCAAAATCCATTACTTAGGCATTCCATCAAACATATGAGAGTCGTGAACTTAAGAATGAGAATGGGTAAAGCATGAGTGAATAACATGATTACAAGACTAAAATCATAACATGGGGATTTAATATGAAGATTAGAATGTTTAAAATATGTAATGGCTCATTCCACCTGAAAACACTTATAAGCATAACTTGTAATTGAACTAACAAGAAATTCATGGAGATATTTCAATTTAAACATGAATACTTATAATTTAAAACAAAAAAATAGATTCTTCGACTCCATGGGTGAAAGAAACCCTTGGATGAAAATCACACATACCTCACTAGATGAATTCGTGAAGATTCATGGGAATTTCTTATGATTTGTAGCTTGATTATTGAAGAATGGTTTAGGGTTTGTTCTTGAGACAGGAGATAGATTTCTTGAGAGTTTTTATGAATAAAGGGGAAAATAATGCTCCTTGGGGGCATAAGTTCATGTTATGGACTGATTTAGGTGGAGGGAAATGACCCAAATGCCCTTAATTAACGAGGAACAAAAAGCTGGATGGGGAAGAGAGGGCACACTACGGGCCTTATGTTCCGGCTTTGACGGAATATTTTTCATCCTTTTCAAGGGATAATTGTACGTTTCAAGCAAATAATGTTGTATTTAATGCTGGGTTTGAGTGTTTTCAGGTCAAGGAGTTAGCTGAAGAAGAAACCTAGGCAATTAGCAGAAAAGGAGCATTGACGGTCGAATTGGAGGACCGTCAGCCATGCGACAGACTATCAGGGTAACCATGAGAGTAAGCTAGAAAGAATCAAATGAGGGACCCCTGTAACTGTCCAAGTGCCAAACCGTCGAATACTTGATGAACCACTAACTTGGCCATCAGGCTAAAACAGAACGTGGACTTTCAAAAGGTCAAGTGACGGCTTCTGCGATGGACCGTTGGGCTAGTGATGGCATACCAGCATGACCATCAACCCTTAACCAGAAGATGCCATTTTGGGACCAATCAGGCTTCCGACAGGCCATCGCCCTGACTATCAACTTGGATGCGGCATTTACTGAATTCAAATTTTAAATCCTCTGCACCTAGGAACATAGAAATACCCAGTTTAGGTTTTATTTAGGTATCTTTTATCATGTTTCCAACTTTGAAAATTATTATAATGTACTATTCTCTAAGATTCAAGCTAGAATTGTAGATCAAAAATTTTAATACCTATCCTACTTTGAATATTCAAGAATAAATCTTGTGATCTTTGTAAGTAATTTTTGAATTTATTTATGAGAAACACAATGACTTCTTCTTCTTCATCTTCTTCTATTGAGATGTGTGGCTAAGCTTCTATAACTAGGGTTATGGGAGCCTTGATGTAAAAAGCTGTTTGGGGTTGTGAAAACACTTGATTTCCATGATTAACTGAAGTTGTACAAATGCTTCTTTACAATAATAAACTTTCTTGGTTTCAAACTTGAAAGGTGAGCCTAAGAACATCACTTGTTCAAATAGAAAAGTGCTTGTTGGGAAAAAAGAGGTTTACATGGGATCTAAGGGGTTTCACCTTTGGGTTAAGGGTTGATGCCATAATGGGATCAACCCACATGAGGGAATAGTTGAATAAATTAACACATTCTTTAAGTTTGAGAGAATTGAAGGATAATCTACTCATTTAGGTTGAGTGACAAATAGGTAAAGTATAGGATTCAATAACTCTTGAAATTAAAGAGATTTATTGGAAATTTAGAATAATTCACAACCCTAAATGCTTGAACATCTTAGTAACCGTAACCCTAGTTTGTCTACTCTTATTGAATTATTATTTGCAATAAGAATCACTGACTGAAATACTTTCTATTACAAATAATGAGATAAAGTTTACAAATCAAACCCTCCCTTTTAATCCAGAACCTTTGATCAACAGTCTAGTAACAACCACAATACTTAATGAACACAGTTTTCCCTGTGGTTCGACTCCAACATAGTTAGGTTATATATTTGACAACGATCGCTTATTCTTTTGTAAGAGAGGTATAATTAGGGTGTATCAATTGGGCGTATCAAATTTTGGTGTCGTTGTGGAGGAATACAGTTGTCAATTAAGTTGTGATTATTAATTGACCTTTGGACAAGTTTCCTAAATTTTATTTTTATTTGTTGTTTTTGGTTCATTATAGGTTCATTGTTGTTTATGCCACACACCAAAATTTTAGGAGAACCGCTATTACCCTTCAATCCTGAACTGCATCTAATTGGTAGAATGGAAGAACAACAAGAAGATGATAGACTAGCCGCCTTGGCTAGAGCACAGGTTAATTGGTAAAATAACGGTCAACCAGCTCATAACCCTAATCCTGATGAGGAGGATTTGGGGGATGATGATCTAATCAACCCAGCAAACAAGAGGTGTGTGGAGAATGTAGAGGTAGCTGGAAATAGAAACTGGGCTACTAGAGAGAGAGTAAACTGCTAACCTACTATGCAATTTGATCTTTATGAGGAGGAGGATGACTTGGATAAAGCTGGTGCTACAGGAACGATTATTCTACCTCCACTGGCACCTGGGGTAAAGTTCAACATAACCAGCACCATGATACAACTGCTTAATCTTAAGGGGTTGTTTTAAGGATTTCCAAGGGTTGATCCAAATATGCATTTGGTGAATTTTATCAACATTTGCAAATCCTTTGATAACCCTGGTGTTGGTCAAAATGCAATTCATCTTTGGTTTTTCCCACTGTATCTGTCTGGGGAGGCAATAATATGATTGAATGAGTTGGCCCCTAATTCTATGACCAACTGGAGGCAATTGAAAGGAGGTTTCCTAAAAGGGCTCTTTCCACCCTCTAGGATGTTACCTTTGAGGGATGAAATAAGCAACTTTAGATAATTACCAAATGAGGCACTGTATGAAACTTAGATGCGATTCAATAAAAAGTTAACACAATGCCCCAACCATAAGATGACTGATGAGCATTTAATAGAGACTTTCTATAGAGCCTTGAAATCTATAACCAAACTAACAGTTGACAATACAATAGGTAGAGCATTTATGGAGCTTACATTCAATGAGGCTACAGATATGTTGAAGCGATTGACTAAGATAAGTAGATCTTGGCACACCAGGGATACTGTGGTAGTAATACCTACTATGTCTAGTGGTTTGTCGGCAGAGTAATATCAAAAAGAGGAGGAATGTGACCAAGATATGGTATACATGAAAACACAGATAGATCTACTTACTAAACACTTATTATTAGGAAAACTGAGAAGGTAAAAGCTGTTGGGTCGTAACGCAGAACTAATTCTAATTCTAAGGAAGAGGAGAACTATCTAAATAATTAGGGGTTTTTTTGAGGCAATAGCTAAGAAAATCAAGGTCAAAACTATTACGACAAGGCTGGTTATAAAGATAGGGACCAAGGGAGTTGGAAGAACAAAAATGACTAGAGTGGATTGTATGTACCTCCTGGAAACCAGGATAATATAGCTACCAGTTTAGGGAAGATGTCTATGAAGGACATGATGAAGAAATTATTGAAAGGAGTTGAGGCTACCAATGCTGGGGTGAAGACGATGAAGAGTGACTTATCTTCCATAACCAAAATAGTAAATTCGCACTCAACTTCTATTAAGCAGTTGGAGCAGCAGATGAGCCAACTCTCGACAATATTTAATCAAAGGAAGAGCGGTACCTTGCCTTGCAATATAGTGCAGAACTCTCAGAACAATAGCTCCTGCATGGCAATTACCACTCAGAGTGGTAAAATATTACCTAGCCCTTCTGTGGGTAAGACTGTGATCAACGATGTGATCCAAGAAAGGTAGAAGCTGATAAAACCCATCCAGTAGGGTCTGAGAAGCTTGATGGTAATGCAATTACATCTATCAATCAATAGGTTGATGAGTTAGAGAAATAAAAAAAAAAGGAGAAAAAAGAAGTGGTTATGACTTTCCCAAAACCACCGACTTCCTTTTCTTATAGATTGCAAAAAAATTCTTATGATACAAGGTTTAGCAAATTCATGGCGATGATGAAATGGCTGATGATGAATGCGCCTTTAATGGAGGCATTAGAGCATATGCCTGGGTATGCTAAGTTTATAAAAGACCTGGTGATAAAGAAAATAGCAGTGAGCTATGAACCGGTGGATAAAATTTACCATTGTGGCACTATTTTAACAAGGTCTTTGGTACAAAAGAAAGCGGACCCAAGAGCATTCACTATTCCTTGTACTATCGGGTCTCTTGATTTTTCTAAGGCCTTTTATGATCTGGGAGTGAGTATTACCCTAATGCCGCTTCCTATTTATAAAAAGTAGGGTTTAAGGGATCCTATACCCACAAACATGCGAGTAGTGATGGCGGACAGGTCGGTAAAGCGGCCAGCGGGTATTTTGTATGATGTACTAATGAAGGTGGCAGGCTTTATATTCCTTGTAGATTTTGTTATTCTGGATTGTGAGGTGGACTTTGAGGTGTCCATAATCTTGGGTCAACCTTTCTTTGCAACTGGAAGCGTACTTATTGATTTGCGAGCTAATGAGCTCTTGTTCAGGCTTAATGATGAAGTAGTTTGGTTTAATATGTATCAATATATGAATCAGCATAAGGAAATGAGTGTGTTCTCTATTGTGCATATTTATTACAAGGATGAGCAAGAAGTGCCGATAGAGGAGAAATTTGCTCTTGAGCCTTTGGCTGCAGTTTTGATAAATTTTGATAGCAAAGGCATTGAAGAGTATGAGAAGACTGTGTGTGGCTTGACTAGAATAGGATCGTATTCTTATGCTCCTAAGAAGTTGGATTTAGATCTTAAAAATCGTCCAACTCCACCGGCTAAGCCATCTATTGAAGAGCCACCGGTGTTGGAGTTGAAAGAATTGCCAGGCTATCTACGGTATGTGTTTCTAGGTAGTGGAAACACTTTACCTATGATTATTGTATCAAATCTGGGTAAGAAGCATATAGAGGAACTTATTTTTGTACTCGAGAGGTACAAAGAGCAATAGGCTGGACTATTACGGATATTATTAGCATTTCTTCGGGTATTTTCACCCACAAGATTCAGCTTGAGGAATATTGCACACCAACCATTGAGCACCAATACCATCTTAACCCACCTATGCAAGAGGTAGTTAAGAAAGAGATCATCAATTATCTTGATGCTGGATTAGTATATCCTATTTTCAATAGTAAGTGGGTAAGCCCTGTTTAATATGTGCCCAAGAAAGGGGGCATGACTGTTATAGCGAACGAAAAAAATCAGTTGATTCTGCTCAGACCTATGACTTGGTGGAGAGTATGTATGGACTATTGTAAGCTCAATTTGTGAACTTTGAAGGACCACTTCCCAATGCCTTTTATGGATTAGATACTTGATCAGTTCGCAAGAAGAGGTTGATATTGTTTCCTGAATAGGTATTCTGGCTATAACCAAATTTATATAGCCCCAAAAGATAAAAAAAAATGACATTCACTTGCCCGAATGGTACTTTTTCCTTCAACCGAATGCTATTTGGTCTGTGTAATGGACCCGCTACCTTTCAATGATGCATGATATCTAACTTTTTTGATATGGTTGAAGATACCTTGGAGGTGTTTATGGATGACTTCTCAGTGGTAGGTGATTCGTTTGAGCTTTGTTTGGTGAATTTGAGTAGAGCTTTGCAATGGTACGAGGAATTTAATCTTGTGCTTAATTGGGAGAAATGCCATTTCACGGTGAAGGAAGGCGTTGTCCTTAGTCACAAAATTTCAGCCAAGGGGATTGAGGTCGACCGATATAAGGTCGAGGTTATTGAGAAGCTATCATCTCCTATTTTAGTAAAGAGAGTGCGTAGTTTCCTTGGTCATGGAGGCTTCTATCGGCAATTTATAAAAGACTTCTCAAAAATTGCAAACCCACTTTGCAAGATTTTGGAGAAAGAGGCCAAGTTTATATTTGATGATGATTGCTTGAAGGCATTCAAATGCCTTAAAGGGAAATTGGTTAATGCTCCTATTATTGTTGCTTCAGATTGGTTAAAACCATTTGAGATTATGTGCGATGCAAACGGAGTGGCCCCTGGGGATGTGCTTGGCCAAAAGAGAGATATGCTATTTCATCCTATTTATTATGCAATCAAGGCATTAAATGGAGCTTAGAAAAACTACACTGTTATTGAATAGGAACTTCTTGCAGTTGTCTATGCCTTTGAGAAATTTCGGGCTTACTTATTGGGAACCAAGGTGGGGGTTCACATACACCATGCTGCCTTGAGATATTTGATGGCCAAGAAGGACACTAAGCTGAGATTAATCAGACAGGTATTGCTTCTCCAAGAATTTTACTTTGAAGTCAAAGATTGAAAGGGATGCAAGAATCAAGTCGCGGACCAGTTGTCCATACTAAAGGGAAGTCAAGAACTCAAGGATGAGCTAAAAATTGATGATTCATTTCTATATGATCAAAAATCTTGGCTACTGCGTTAGAAAGAGTGCCTCGGTATGAAAACTTTGCAAACTATGTGGTGAGCGAGGTTATTCCGAAGAACCTTTCTTTTCACCAAAGAAAGAAGTTTCTTCATGATGTTACACACTACTTCTTGGATGAGTCGTATTAGTTTCTACATTGTACAAATAATATTATAAGGAGGTGTATCCCAGAAGTGGAGATACTGAATATTTTGGAAGCTTGTCATGCTTCTCTGATTGGGGGTCACCATGCAGGTGACCGAACTGCAAGGAAAGTGTTGTAGAGTGGGTACTATTGGCTGACTTTATCAAAGATACCAATGAGTTCGTGCGTATATGTGACCAATGCCAAATACAAGGGTCAATATCAAAGCACCATGAGATGTCTTTGACAAAAATGATGAAAGTGGAGTTGTTTGACGTATGGGGAATCGACTTCATGGGACCCTTTGTGAGTTCATATAGGATGAAATACATTCTGTTTGGCATTGATTATGTAGCTAAATGGGTTGAGGCTGTAGCCTTCATCGATAATGAAGGAAAAGAAGTTGTTGTGTTCCTTAAAAGGAACATATTCTCTCATTTTGGGGTGCGACACACCATCATAAGCGCTAGCAGATCACATTTTTACAACCGAGTATTTAGGGCTGCCTTGGCGAAGTATGATATTAAGTAGCATAAGGTGGAAACTCCTTACCACACATTAACTAGTGGGAATGTAGAGATTTTGAATAGAGAGATGAAAGCCATTCTTGCTAAAATGGTAAATAAAAGAAGACAAGATTGGTCTAGGAAGCTTGATGATGCTTTGTAGGCATATAGGACAGCTTTCAAGATACCTATTGGTATGTCACCGTACCAATTGGTTTATGGCTAGGCATGTCCTTTGCCAATTGAATTAGAGCATAAGGCGCTATGGGAAGTTAAGAGGATGAATATAAACTGGAATGAGGCAACGGAGTTGAGATTGGGTCAGCTAAATGAGATGGATGAGTTCCGTTTAAGCACGTATGAGAGAGAAGAACTATACAAGGAAAAGATGAAGAAGTACCATGATCGGAGGATCGCAAAGAGGGACTTTCAAAAAGGAAAATGGGTACTCCTTTTCAACTCTAGATTGAAGCTGTTTCCAGGTAAACTTAAAACAAAATGGTCTGGTCCATTCAAAGTTAACCAAGTCTACTCATTTAGAGTACTTGAAGTTGAAAATAAGGACGGAAGTTTCTTCAAGGTTAATAGGCAACGAATGAAGCTGTATATTGTTCCAATGGACTCAATAAAGTGCATAGCTACTATCTATCTTAATGAAGTCTGAGTAATCGAGATAACTGAGTCGTGCCGCGACATTAAATTAGGCGCTACTGGGAGGCAACCCACAAAGTGTTATTATAGTCATAGTTAGAATTTATTTGTTGTTTTTGTGCAATCTAAGGTGTTTGTGAAGTGTGCAGGACTGAGAATGCAGAAGGATAGGAGTTTTACAGTTGATGAGGGGGTGACGGGAAGACTAATGGACCATCACTCCCTCCGTCAACCAGATGCTGAAATTTGAGATCACTGGAATAGATTGACGGGGCAGGTCGATGGATTGTCACATCACTGACGGACTGTCGAACCAACTATCGCAGTAAAGCAGGATTGATAAGTTTCTAGTAAGCTGCAAAGTTCAACCTAGTGGACCGTCAGACACCTAACGGACCATCAGCTTAACCCTAGTTACGGGTCGGGTTGGGCTAATTTGAAGGCTTATTTAAATTGCCTGTATCTGATCCAAGTGTTTTTAAATCGATAAGAAGAGGAGGTTACATACGTTGCTAACTGTTCATGTCCTAAAACTTTTCAACTTCCTCTGTATTCAAAGTATCTGGGTTAGTTATTCCCTCTTAGGACTCTTTCTCTTCTTTTTCTCCCCTATTTAAATAACACATTCCCCCTCTTCTTCTCATCACAACAAAAGTTATTAATCACTGACAAAGGCCATAAGTTTTCTCAAGTGGTAGATTAAGGGATCAAAAGACAAGTTCCTTGATGGACTGGAATAGACGACGAGTAGACCAATCAAAAGTCCAATCTCCAAAGAGTTTGAAAGAGTGATGAGTGAGTTGAACTGGAGCGACAGTTCAATTATTATGAGTTGGCCTGGATGAGCAAGCTTCTTGGTTCTTATCAACTGAATCTGGTGAGGGAGTTTTTCACCAACTATTTGGCTATAATAGAGAAGGATTATCCCAAAGGCATAAAGATCTCAAACTTGTCAAATAGGGAATCAGTCCTGGTGAGAGGAGTCAACATTGATATATCAGCTCGAACATTTAATAAGATATTGTTTGGGCTCGACTATGAGGGAATAACTGCAGTTCCTGATTTTGAGTATTGTTTGACTTCGGCATCGACTCAAAGGTTGTGGTTGTCTGGGCTAATGACTGATGATGGAAACCCTGCATGGGAAACCAACCCTCGAGAACGCATTGGTAAGTCATCCCCTTATCTTTTGAGCTAAGTTCTGGTGGGCCATTGTTCGGTTAAGATTGATGCCAACAGGAGGGGATGCTAATTTGGATAGTACAGGGCTGTACTGGTGGCTAGTTTAATTATGAAGCAGAAGTTCGATTTCTACCAAATCATTGCTGATGAATTATTCATGAGTGCACACAAAGTGGAAAGTGCACTACCGTTCCTGTGTCTAATCGCAGAGCTATGAAGGCAGGTTAATGTGCCTCTAATTCGAGGAGTTGGTAATGCAGTTCGAGCTACACATAGGTAAGACATTGAGAAATCAAAAGATGACTTGAAGTTTTAGATGCAAGTCACCAAACCTCCAGCCTACCAGACATAATTAGCACCAGCCCTCGATACTTCTGAAATTCCTTAAGGTATCCCCTTTCCTATTACTACTTATGTGCTACTAGACTATATGCTTCCTAGTACATCTGCAGGATCAGAGTCAATGCCACTAATGGGTGGGATAGATTATTCGAAGTATAGGTTGCTGTAGGAAAATTTTGCCAAATCGGTTAAGTTGCAGAAGAAGTTAAAGAAGCAGCTAGACACATGGGCTTCATAATTCAAGCCGTTTGTTGATTAAATTATGGCTGAGGTAATCCATCTATTTTGAAATATTCAAATGAGGATGGGCTATTTGGAAGAGAGAATCAACAAAATTTGGATTCAATGTCCATTCCGAATCTTGCTAAGTTCATGGCAGAATTTAAGAAAACACAGGCAGACATAGCAAAGTTGAAGAGCAAGCAGTCACAACAACCGATCTTTGATCCCACTTTTGTGATAAGTGAAGAATATGAAGGTTTTGTTGACTTGATGGGGAAGCCATTGAAAGAGAAAGAAAAAAAGATGGATGAAAGTATAGGTAAAAACACAGAAAGAAAAGCATCCAGAAAAAGAAAAAGAGAAGCAATGACACCATTAGAGAAATAAGATTATGATATGAGAAAATCTACAAAAAGATTATGGAGATAAAGAGAAAAGATGGAAGAAAGTAGAAGATAAAGTTGTTGGAGTGTCTACCAGCTCTGCCCCAGTAGGGGGCATAATTTAGGGACAACTCAGGATGTGATACCTCTAATTTCAGAGGAACAGATTATGAGTACCCCTACCACCATAGGGGTCAACGTTGCTGCAGGTGAGGCCACTGGAGCCTGGCCACATTTCACTGATGCCTCATCTAAATAAGATGCTTTACAAGTATTTCCTATCCTCTGTACTTTAATTTTATACATGGAGGATAATGCATTTATTTTATGTGGGAGTGGGTGTACTTGTACCATGGGGTTTTTTGTTACCGATGTTCTTTTTTCCCGTGTGCTATCTAGTACAACTGGCATGTCTAGGATTGCATTTTCTTTTGTTAGGTTGTGATGTAAATATCTATATATTAATGTTTATTTATAAAATGAATTGTCTGTTATTTTAGCATCTTTTTGTGTATATGGATGATGAATAATGTTGGCATAAGGCTATGAACATGTTTGTACGATTATTTACTCTTATGAGCAACCTTTAGTAAGAAACCTTTAGTGATTCTGCAATTAGCATTAACATGTAAGATATACACGATCATATGATGGAAATCCGAAGAGTAGTAGAATGAGTTTGACTTAGTTACCTGTGTATGCGAGTATTTGTGTTAGTTCTTGCATAGTGTAGTACCTAGAATTTGCCTGGTTCATTGATGCTGTTTTATGGTTGATGCAACAATATTTGATAGAAGGCCTTCTTATAATTTCAATCCGATTAGCCAAAATAACTGACCCCACAAAAAAAAGATTTTTCCATTTTTGAACCCTTTTTGAGTCTATGTCAGTTTTCTCCATTCCCAATAACTCTGCTTAACTCTCTTTAGGCTGTTAACACTTAGCTTTGTCCTTGGTCTAATATTAGACACTGTGCACCTTAACTTAGGAAAAAATCCTAAGTTGAGGGTAGCTACTGTCAAGATGTTAGCTGTTTAATACAATAGTGGTTTAGAGCTAAAATAAAGCATTTGGCCTTGATCCGTTTAAGATATTATGCACTTTAACTGACTGTATCAACATAAGTTGAGGGTGGATGATGCTTATAAAAAGTGTGATTATGGAAAATTGTAAATATAAAATAGAGATTGTGAATGAGCTGGTAAAGTAGTAGTTGGTGAGTAGAATTCAAGGGCAAAGAGAGTTAAGTCTTAATGTTGAGTCACTTTTCCTAAAATTTGTCCTCACCTAGCCCCGGAGCCTCATTAAAAGCCTGAAAAAGACCTTCTTGAACTTGTCGAATCAACCATAAGAGAGCATTAGATGATAAGGGCAAGCCTATGGGTGTGTATTCTATGTTTGCAACTTCTTTGATCAGTGTGAGAGTCTTGGTTTTCAACCACAGGATATAAGGAGTGGTGGATTTCATTAATTGTGAGGGCAACTTGAGTTACACTTAATTTTGCTGATCTCTATAGGATATTGTATCCATGTTGCGTGTGTGCTGAATTATGAACAATGTCGGTTGTAGATCCTAACGTGTTGAGACCATATGAGTGAGATGGAAAGTGAATGGTTGTGTGAAGTCAAGTTCAATAGTTGATTGCCTGTCATTGTATTAATCATGTATGCAATTTAGTACTGAGTTGCTTGAGGTCAACCAATTGTCTTAAGTTGAGGGTGTTGATGTTCTGGCTTTTGACGGAATATTTTGCATCCTTTTAAAGGAATAATTGTACATTTCAAGCAACTAATGTTGTATTTAATGTTGGGTTTGAGTGTTTTCAGGTCAATTAGTTAGCTGAAGAGGAAACCTGGGAAATTAGTAGAAAAGGAGCACTGATGGTCGAACTAGCGAACCGCCAGCCATGGGACGGACCATCAGGGTAACCATCAGAATAAACCAGAAAGATCAAATGAGGGACCCCTGTGATAGTCCAAGTGGGGGAACATCGAATACCTGATGGACTGCCAACTTGGTGGTCAGACTGAACTAGAACATGGACTTTCAGAAGGTCAAGTGATGGCTTCTGCGATGGACCGCTGGACCAGTGAAGGCCCGCCAACCCTTAACCAGAATGTACTATTTTAGGACCAATCGCGGTGGTCTATACGACGGACCGTCTCTTCCGATGGGCTGTCGCCCTGACCGTCAACTTGGACATGACATTTACTAAATTTGAATTTTAAATCCTCTATACGTAAGAACATATAAATACCTAGTTTAGGTTTTATTTAGGTATCTTTTATCATGTTTCCAACTTTGAACATTATTGTAACATATTATTCTCTGTGATTCAAGCTAGAAGTGTGGATCAAAATATTTTATACCTATTAACCTTTGAAGATTCAAGAACAAACTTTTGGTCTTTGTAAGTAATTTCTAAATTTATTTATGAGAAACACAATGACTTCTTCTTCTTCTTCTTATTCTATTGAGATGTGTGGCTAAGCTCCCATAACTAGGGTTATGGGAGCCTTAATATAAAAAGCTGATTGGGGTTGTGAAAACACTTGATTTCCATGATTAACTAAAGTTGTATAAACCCTTCTTCATAATAATAACCTTTCTTGGTTGCAAACTTGAAGGGTGAAACCAAGAACATCACTTGTTCGAATAGAAAAGTGCTTATTGGGAAAAGAAGAGGTTTACATAGAATCTAAGGGCTTTAACCTTTGGGTTAAGGGTTGATTCCTTAATGAAATCAACCCTCATGAGAAAAAAGTTGAATAAATTAACGCATTTTTTAAGTTTGAGAGAATTGAAGGATAATCTGCTCATTTAGGTTGAGAGAGAAATAGGTAAAGTATAGGATTCAATAACTCTTGCAATTGAAGTGATTTATTGGAAATTCAAAATAATTTACAACCCTAGCTGCTTGAACATCTTGGTAGCCGTAACTCTAGTTTGTCTACTCTTATTGAATTATTATTTGCAATAAGAATCACTGATTGGAAAACTTTATGCTATAAATAATGAGATAAAATTTACAAATCAAACCCTTCATTTTAATCTGGAGCCTTTGATCAACAGTCTAGTAACAACCATAACACTTAGTGAACCCAATATTCCCTATGGGATTTGACCCCAACCTAGTTGGGTTATATATTTGACAATGACCGCTTACTCACTCATAAGAGTGGTGTAATTTGGGTGTATTAGGGACCTAGTGCGGTGCACTGGAGGGGGCGCCACGGGCGTTAGTGTGGTGCACTGGAGCGGGCGCCATTTAGAACACACCTATATGCTCGTTGAAAAATTCCAAAACTCACCTAAGATTTACTTTGAACAACTCAGATAATGAATTAACTTAAAAATCAACATTCTGAGGTCGGGAAGGTTGAAAATAAAATTGTCGAAGTTTAGAGGTCTTGGAAATGACTAAGTCCTCAACACTTAGCAAAATTTTCATGTTTTGGACCCCCTTTTAACATGTAATTGAGAGCTGAAATAAGCTCAAACTTTTACAAAGTATTATAATATCTCCCCCTCTGGAACATTCATCCTTGAACGAGACCGGTTTAGCAGAGAGTACTGAAGAAACTGAGATCATATATTGAATATGCATGACTAGAAATATGATTACCTAATTGATTTTGAAACATGATACATTAACTGAACTGAATGGATACAATGACATGAGATGGATTACATAGATGAAACTGAGAATAGAATATTTGGTTCGCATATATTCTTCTTCTTCCCAAGTGGCTCCTTTGATGGACTAATTCCGCCAAAGAATCTTGACCAAGGAAACTTCTTTGTTCCTTAGTCTGCAAATATGATGATCAAGGATATCAATTGGGACCTCATCACAAGAAAAACTTTCTTTAACATCCACATCCTTTAGAGGAATAACTACAACTGAATCACTAATACAATTCTTCAATGACGAAACATGAAACACAGGATGTATTGAAACTAATTCTGTAGGACCCTCTAGCTCATTGGCTACCTTTCCTAAACAACTTGAGATCCTATATGGGCCAACATATCGGGCACTGAGTTTCTCTTTCTTGCTTAATCTCTTCACTCCCTTCCTGGCCGAGATTATTAAATAAACAAATTCGCCAACCTCAAACTCAAGATCTCTTTTTCCCACGTCTGCATAAGATTTCTGATAGCTTTGGGCTGTCTTCAGCCTCTCTCTAATCAACTGAAATTTCTCTAATATATTAAACACTGTATCTAGCCCTATCAAAGTAGCTTCACCTGCCTTGAACCAACTAATAGGAGATCTATATCTCCTTCTATAAAGAGCCTCAAACAGAGCCATCTAAATGCTGGAGTGATAACTGTTGTTATAGGAAAACTCAATCAAGGGTAAGTGATCATACCAACTACCTATAAATCAATAAAACATGATCTCAACTTGTCCTCTAAGGTTTGAATGGTTCTCTCTGCTTGACCATCTGTTTGAGGATAAAAAGCTGTACTGAGATGAACTTGGGTACTAAGACCTTTTTTGAAAAGCTTTCCAAAAGTGAGAGGTAAACTGAGTACCTCTATCTAATATGATAGATAGTGGAATCCCATATAAACTAATCAAATCCCTAAGATAGATCCTGGAATAATCATTAGCTGAGTAAGAAGTATGAACTGGCAGGAAATGAGCTGATTTGGTCATTCTATCTATAATGGCCCATATCAAATTATGCTGACGACGTGTATAAGGTACCTTGTTACAAAGTCCATGTTCACCACTTACCACTTCCAAGTAGGGATTCTGAACTCCTGTTATACACTACTAGGCCTCTGGTGCTTAACCATAACTTACTGACAATTAGAATACTTAGCTACAAACTCAACAATATCCCTCTTTATACCACTCCACCAATAAATTTCCCGCAAGTCATGGTACATCTTAGTGGCTCCTAGATGGATAGTGTATCGCGCACCATTCACTTCTGCAAGTATTTACTATCTCAAGTCATCAACACTTGAAACACATACCCTACCCTGGCAACGCAACACACCATCTCCCCCTTGGGATAAATCCTCTACTTTTGGATCTCTAACTGATTCCTTTAACTTAACCAAACTAGGATCTCTATCTTGCTTTTCTTTCACTTCGGTAACCAATGTAGATTCTGAACAATTACGAACCCATACACTACCTTCAACTAAATCAACCAATAAAATACCTAATCTAGCAAGCTGATGAACATTAATGGCTAACTTTTTTTTATATAATAATTGTATATATAATGGAATCCTGACAATATATACAATTTTCCAACCAATGGTGTAAGACCCCTTAAAATCCTAAACTTAATTTAGTCCTTTAAATCTTGTTAAGGGGTCGCAGACTTAGAAAATTTTAGCTAAGTATTCATAATTAGAGTTATTTTAGACTTCATAATTGACGATCTTATTTCATGACCCTTATGACCATTAAATGTTGATCTTTAAGTTTTTTCATGATCAGGAATGTCAGTAAGTGTTTTCAGACTAGTTACGAATTTTTTAAACATCATTTTAAGCACATCTGGGAGTCCAAACCAGTGTATCAATGCGATCTCAGTGCACCGTGTAACCTATCACGTCAATGAATATTTCCCCCTGCTCCCAATGCAATTTCTAGTAAACTAATGCAAACTCGATGCGGTACTTCAGTCATAGCATTGATCCCTTTGACATGATGCATTGGTCTGCGCATCGCTAGGAAAATATTTTTTCATTAAAAAGCCGCATTCTCAGGGGTATTTGGGACATTTTACCCCATCCATCAGCTCTCAAAATACGTGATTTATCCACTTTAGAGGCCAAATACATTAACAATTATCAAAATTACTCAAGAAATAAAACCCTAGGGCTTCTAATTCAAGGTTCAAGATTAAAGAACTCACCTTCAACCTTAGTTAATTCAAGTACCAAGGTATGTGAAGTGTTTACCCAAGGGTTCCTTCATCCCTTGGAGTCCAAAAAACTCTTTTAAACTTCAAGTAGATTGATTTCATGATTTCCATGATTGGATTTAAGTGTATTGATGATTATAATATTAATTAGGTTTCTAATACATGGTTTATTAAAAGATTCATGTAGAATTGATCATCATGTGTGTAGTATCATGTGAATTTATGTTGAAGCCATTGAATTTTTGAATTTGGGAATTATGTTATGATGCCTATATGTTGTTGTAGTATCATGAGCATAGTTGTACTCCCCATGTGTTTGTTAAAATGTTCATATGAACTAAATGGGGATAAATCATGTTATGCTAGTATATATATAAACTTATGCCTTACAAATGTTTGATAAAATGTACCTATGTATGAGTTATGAACAAGTGCACAGTGTTATGCTTTTCAAGTTACTCTATGCTTAACGTTTTATGCTATCAAGTCCTGGGGGTATTCAATACTTGAAAATTTAGCTATTTACCTTGAACTACAGTAGTTACAGAACAGTTTTGGTAGTGTTACAAATAGTAATAATCACTAATCTGTCATAGTCTCAGTTTAGTATTCAATCCAGAATTCAGTGAACTCTATCAGCTTACTAGACTTAGTAATATTCTATTAATTATTGGAACCTAGTGAATTCAGTTTAGTTTAGTTAGATAGTACGATCAGTAATAGTTCAGTTAAGCCTAGTATAGACTAGCAATCAGTTCAGTGTCTATTCAGTTGGGAGTAGGATTCATCACCGAGTAAACCCAGGGATGGGGATATTCTAGACAGTATAGGGTTTAATCCTTAGTAGCAATCCTTGTGTTACAGAATTACGTAGCCAGCATAGGTTGAGATATCTTTCTGCAAAACTAGGGTTAATACATATCATATGAGTTTTCCTGCTAGTAAGGGTTGATGAAAGAGCTTTCTATCAGAGAGGGTTAACTCATAACTTGTCTTTACCGGTGTCATGGTACTGATACCCTTCCAACTGGGGTTACAGTTTGGACCCTAATCCATTCAGAGAGGGCATGTCGGTTAGATGATCATCTTCTATAATTTTAGTTTCAGTTTCAGTTTTAGTGTTTGTATAGAACTCAACTCAGTTCTACAGAATCTAGAATGTCAGATACAGTCACCCAACTTAGTATAGAACTCAGTCCAGTATAGAACTCAGTCCAGTTCTACAGTATTAGGATTTTTAGAAACAGTCACCCAGTTATCAATCAGGACTGTTAGAAATAGTCACTTAGTTTTTAGTATTACAGTATCAATAAACTCAGATATCAGTTAATCGGTATTCAGAACTTAGTAACTAGTGTTGACATGATCTCAATTACAGTTTATATATTCACGTATGCACTATTATTCAGTTATGTTCACATTATTCAGTCAGTTATTGTTCATGCATATGAACCCATGTATATCAGCCAACCTCACTTAGCATACCATTACATTAAAAGTATTGACACATACTTTTCTTTTATGCTATGATGTCTTATATCATAGGTTCAAATGCATGAGCTTCTGACCATACTTAGCAGCCCAGCCTACCAGTAGCAAACTTAGTGGTGAGTCTTCATAGTTTGAGAACAGTGTATTATTTCAGTATAGTTTTCAGCAGTCGGAGTTAGTTGGGGGCTTGTCCCATAAACTCCATAATTCAGACAGTTAGAGGCTTTCAAACTAGAGTATTTCAGACAGATATTTCAGTATTCAGTATTTGTTTTTAGTTATGAACCTTATGATGATTTCATCCTACCTTCTATATTTATTTTAGTAATATTAGTATTGTGGTGTTATTATTATTCACTCCCCATAACAGGCACCAGTCATGGGTTAGCTAGTGGTTCTTTAGGGTCGTTAGCACCTGTAGCATCTGAGGTATAGACTTGGGATATTACAAACCTAGTATCAGATCCTAAGGTTCACAGAGTCCTTGGAAGTCTGAAAGCCGCATCTAGTAGAGCCTTATGTATAGGTGTGTAGTGTGCCACACTTATAGACAGGGGGCTTTTATATGTCTTAGGAAAAGTTTCCCTTCTTTCAGTATTCATGTCGTGCGAGTGAGCATGAGCTCCAGATAAACTCTCAGTTAAATATTTTCCCCTTCCATTTGTAGAACATTCCTCTAAAAAAAAAATTAAGGGCAGAGGAATGGGATACCAGTCAGCACCTAAGCCCATCCAGCCAGATCCTCTTGATTAGTATGTCTCCCATGCGGAATTCAGAGCAGCTTTCACCACCCAAGAAAATTTTTTGGTAGCCCAGAATGAATGCCCAAATGCTGTTCTGGCCAACCCAGTGGCCAATACTGCTGTAGCCAGGATTTGAGATTTCACCTAAATAAACCCTCCCTCTTTTACCGGGTCGAAATCAGATAAGGACCTATATAAATTTCTTGATCAGGTGTAGAAGGTTATAGATATTATGGGGTGGCTGTCAGTGAAAGTATTGAATTAGTTGTATATCAGTTACAAGATATATCAGAGACGGCCACATATACAGGGCCCATAGAATAGGAGGAGTTTGATATTTCTTTTTTGGATAGGTTCTTCCCACTAGAGTTGAGGGAAGTGAAGTTTTTAGAGTATTAATTTAAAGAAGGGAAACTGATAGTACAAGAGTATTCTCTAATGTTTACTCAGTTATCCTGATATGCCCTTTATGTGGTAGCATATAGCAGATTTAAGATAAGTAAGTTTGTTTCTGGTGTGTCCAATAATATGGTCAATGAGTGTAGGACCGCAATGCTGATTAAGGATATGGACATATCTAGGCTCATAGTCCATGCTCATCAGATAGATAAGGCTAAGAATAAAAAGAAGAAGAGGGAGAACAAGAGAGCTAGAACAGGTAGCTTCAACTTCACTCAACCTAAGTCACAAGGTGGGAATTGTTGTTAGTTCCACTTGAAATCTTCAGTTCTAGCTCCATCCTTAGCCTGTGCTCTAGTGCCAAAATTCAGAGACACCAATAGAGATCGGGCGCTAGGCCCTAAACCCCAGGGTAGTGTTAGTAATGCTCGAATAAATCTTCTTTTCCAGAAGTATGGCAGAAATCATCAGGGTATCTACAAAGCTGGTAGTGACGTATGTTTCAGATGTGGCAATCCAGGCTATAGGGTTTGATAGTTTCCTCAGGTGGGTTTGCAGAGTCTGCATAATCGTCCCCCAGCTCAGTCCGGTCGCCTGAATTAGCTGGGTACCACTTCCAGTGGCACCAGTGGGCAACGCCTAAACTGACTCTATGCACTTACATCCTGATAGGATCAGGAGAGTTCTATAATTTGGTCACTGGTACATTACAAGTTTATTATTTACATGTTTATGCTTGCTAGATCCAGTAGCTTCTTTGTCCTTTGTAACTCCTTATATTGCTGTTGACTTCAGAGTCAGTCCCAAAATTCAAGCCGAGCCTTTCTCAATCTCTACCCTAGTGGGTAAATCTATCATAGCCTGGCGGGTATATAGGAACTGTCTGGTTATGGTATCTTAGAAATTTACTTTAGCATACTTAGTACAATTAGAGATAACAAATTTTGATGTCATTCTTGACATGGATTGGCTTCATTCATGCTATGTATCAGTTGACTGCAGAAACAAAATTATCCAATTTCAGTTTCTGAATGAACTTATCCTAGAATGGAGGGGTAGTACCTCAGTACTTAGGGGTCATTTTATTTCTTACCTAAGGGAGAGAAAATGATATCTAAGGGATGTGTCTATCATCTCGTTCAAGTTAAGGATTCTAGTTCTGATACTCCCAATCTTGAGTCAGTTCCAGTAGCATGTGAATTACAAAGTGTGTTTCCTGAAGATCTTCCCAGAGTTCCTTCCGAGAGGGAAATTGACTTTGAAATAGACCTTCTTCAAGGTACTCAGTCCATATCTGTTTTGCCATATATAATGGCTCCAACAGAATTTAAAGAATTAAAAAAATAGTTGAAAGATCTCCTAGATAAGGGATTTATCAAACCTAGTGTATCGTAGTGGGCTGCACCATTCCTATTTGTGCACAAGAAAGATGATTCTCTCAGCATGGGTATTGACTACCGTCTGCTAAATAAGGTCACGGTCAAGAAAAAGTATCCACTTTCGAGAACCAATGACTTGTTTGACCAACTTTAGGGTGCCAATTACTTTTCTAATATAGACCTCAGATCAGGCTATCATCAGCTCAGAGTCAGAGAATGTGACATACTAAAAATATCTTTTAAAACTTGATATGGTCACTATGAATTCCTAGTGATATCCTTTGGCATTACCAATGCCGCAACAACTTTCATGGACTTGATGAATCGTGTGTTCAAGTAGTACTTGGACGTGTTCATCATAGTCTTCATAGATGACATTCTTGCTTACTTCCGTAGTAAATATGATCAAGTAGACCATCTTAGAATAGTGTTACAGACTCTCAGAAACCATCAACTATTTTCCAAATTCAGTGAGTGCAAATTTTGGCTTAGGTCAGTAGCTTTCCTTGGCCATATAGTTTTCGATTATGGCATTAAAGTAGATCCTAAAAAAACTGAAGCAGTAAGAAACTGGCCCAGGCCCATTTCTCTGATAGATATTAGTAGTTTCTTGGGTTTGTTCGGCTATTAACAATGGTTTGTTAAGGGATTTTTGTCTATTGCATCTGCCATGTCTATATTGACTCAGAAGAAAGTCAAATTCCAGCGGTCAGATTCTTGTGAGAAGAGTTTTTAGAAGTTGAAGACTCGAATCACTACAGCTTTAGTTTTGACTATACTAGATGGTTCAATCTGGCATATTGTGATGCCTCCAGGGTTAGTTTGAGGTGTGTTTTGATGTGAAGAGGTAGGGTCATAGCCTATGCCTCTAGATAGCTTAAGCCATATTATAAGAACTACGCCACCCATGATCTTGATAGTATTTTCCTTAAAGATTTGGAGGCACTATTTGTATGGGGTACATATTGATGTGTTCACAGACCATAAGATCTTCCAGTATGTGTTCTCTCAGAAAGACCTAAATCTCTATCAGAGAAGGTGGTTAGAGTTATTAAAAGACTATAACATAAGTGTTCTGTATCATCCAAGCAAGGCCAATTTAGTGACTGATGCTCTCAGTAGGATGTTTATGGGTAGTGTTTCTCACGTGTATGAGGATACAAAGAAGTTAGCTTAGAAAGTTCATCAGCTTGCCCGACTAGGTGTCTACTTAGTCGACTTAGTAGAAGGTAGTGTATGGGCATAGAGTAGTTCAGAATCATCTCTGGTTTGGGAGGTAAAGGAAAAAAATGATAAAGATCCCAGTCTATTTAAGTTAAAAGCGTCAGTCAGAGATAAAAAAGTAGAGGTTTTCTCCCAAGGGAGAGATAGGGTATTGAGTTGCCTGGATTGGCTATGTGTTTCAGGTGTAGATGACTTGAGGCAGCGGATTCTTGCAGAAGTGCATGATGCACGCTACTCTATTCATCCTGGCGCCACTAAGATGAATCATGACTTTCGGGAAGTCTATTGATAGAGTGGGATAAAGAGAGATATTGCAGAGTTTTTAGCTCAATGCTCAATATGTCAGCAGGTTAAGATTGAACATCAGAAGCCTAGTGGGTCTATAATGGAGTTCAGTATTCCCATGTGGAAATGGGAGGAAGTTAACATAAACTTTGTGACGGGTTTTCCTCATACTCATTGTTAGCATGATTCTATATGGGTTATCATGGACAGGATGACCAAATTAGTTTATTTCTTATCAGTCCATACCTCTTATTTAGCCAAGGATTTTGGAAATCTCTATGTTGAGAGTTGGTCAGATTGTACGGAGTTTTGTTATCCATCATCTCCAATAGAGGTACCCTGTTTACCTATCATATATGGAAAGCATTCCAAATGGGTCTTGACCCAAGTTTACCTCTGTACAGCCTTCCACCCTCAGACAGATGGTCAAGCAGAAAGGACTATTTAGACTTTGGAAGATATTCTAAGAGCTTGTGCTATTGACTTTAAGGGTAGTTGGGATGACCACTTTCCCTTGATTGAGTTTGCATAGAACAACAGTTACCATTCAAGCATTCAGATGGCTTCTTTTGAGGCGCTATATGGGAGATGATGTATATCTCCCATTGGTTGGTTTGAAGTGGGTGAGGCCACAGTGGTAGGGATTGACTTGGTATTTGATACCTTCAAAAAAGTTCAGTTGATCAGGGAAATGCTTAAGACAACTTAGAGCCAACAGAATTCATTTGCTGACGTGTGCAGAAAGGATATTGAGTTTGAGATTGGTGACTATATGTATTTGAAAATCTCTCCTATGAAATGAGTAAAGAGGTTTGGAAAGAAAGGGAAGCTCAGTCCCCGATACGTCGAAACTTACCAATTCTCAGCCGTTTTATAAAGGTAGCTTACGAGCTTGAGTTTTCTAAAGACTTAGATTCAGTGCACCTGATAACGCTCAATCTACAGCTCTCGTGGGAGTGTAAAGCGGTCGTTAGCAAATATAGAACCCAACCTGGGTTGGGTATCGATCCCACAGAGAATAGCTTGGCCAACAAGCAAGAGAAATTACTAGACTTTTAGTGCAAGTCTCGTAGGAAAGGGGGGATTGTAGTATGTAACCAAAACAAGAATGTAAGAACTGAAAATAGCAAAATAAAGAGAGATTGTCACGTGTGTTGTAAACAATGAGAATTGAGGCGTTGGGGTTATGTCCACCTTCTGAGGTATACGTCTCTATTGGCTATGAGTGTGTAGAGTCTTGACATGTAATTGCTTATAGAGAATTGTAGTCGATGGTAAATCCAAGCGTCTCTCGACCTAAACAAGGACTATTTCACTTTAACTCTCTCGAGCTTAAAGCGTGACTAACGGTACGAATTCTCCAAGAAGTTAGTCCAGGTACGGCACTAGCTTTTTAATAGGAAAGGGTGTCCTACTACCTTGACATTATCTCTTTTCCAGACAAATAACTTTTCTCTCGAACAAGTCAGATGTTAGACTGGCGTTGGTCTATGCGTCTTCTTTTCTAGACAAATAACCTTTCTCTCGAACAGGTTAGATGTTAGAATGGCGTGTTCTTGTGTTTGAACCGCAAAGAATGTAGATTTAAGATGAAGAGAATAATGATATAAGCAATATACTTGTCTTGAACTCACAAACTCATAGCTATAGATAGTAACTCATTCGGCTTCCATAACCCCAACTAAGAGATTTAGTTACCCATGAATGCGAAGGATATCACGTTTTGCATGGTGGATGGCGTGAATAGTAGGTGTTTGGCGTGTGGTTTTAGTGATTCCGTAGCAAGTAACGATTCTCTTGTTGTGGAATTTAAGAGTAGAAGAATGAAGAATTGAGAATGGGTTGTAGGAAGATGTCTTAATTGTAAGGAGATGAATGAATTGTCAGAATGTCTCCCCTCCCTTTAAAATCTCTAACATGATAGGGTATTTATAATACTCCTATCCTACTCCTACTAAACTAATAAAATAAATAACCAAATCCTAATATACTAATGAAATCCTTGACCCAATTGTACTAGGGTAAGGTTACAAAATTATAATCCAAATAGAATGATGAAACACATAACCTAATTGCACTAGGTTAATGTATTATGGCAAAAATCCAGCTTTGTGTCTGTAAGTCCCAAAGTCTTCAGAAATGCTGTTTTAGCCCGGGACAGATTTTCCATGCAGCAGATTTAGTCCTTTATGCGTCCAGCTCCTTTCCATCTCGTTTGTGAGCTTTCTTTTGCGTCAAGTAAGCCATAAATTGCTGTATTTTGCATCATTTATACCTGAAACTTTCCTAATCACATTTGTTAGCTCATTTACAGGAAAAAGGACTAAAAGTGTACGAAATAGATAATTAGTTCTCGAAACTAGGCTAAAATATGGGCAAAATATATTGATATAGGCGCGTAATTTCGCCTATCATCAGCACCCAATGTTTCATGTCTCCTTGCAAAAAAAATGCATAGGTGACCCAACTGTCGTAATCCCTGTAGAGGGTATAGATGTTTAGAACATCCTTTCTTATAAGGAAATTCCAGTCGGAATCCTTGATTATCAGATTTGCAGATAAAGGAACAAAGAAGTCCCACTAGTCAAAGTTCTTTAGCGAAATCAGTCCGTTGAGGGATCTACTTGGGAATCAGAAGCAGATATGCAATCCAAGTATCCTCACCTCTGCTCCACAAGCTCAGAATCAGCTCAAGATAACAGTTTTCCTTAAATTTACTCAGTTTCATGTTCAAATATAGTTACCAACTTGGAATCAATTAATGTTGCATACTCAGTCATGCATTGATGAATCAGTTTAGTCATGTACTCATGCATTAGATATGCATTTTCAGAATACAAACTCAGCTTATCTGTAATATCAGTTATGAAATCATGCATCAACTATACATGTTCAGTACGCTAATTCAGTATATGAGTAGTCTCAGCCATTAAATTATGCTTCAGTTGTGCATGTCGAGTATGTACTTTCATTCTATCAGTTCTCCCATCTTAGTCAGTCTCATTTGAGGATGAATGTTCCCAAGGGGGAGATATTGTAAGACCCCACAAAATCCTAAGCTTAATTCAGTCCTTTAAATCTTGTTAAGTGGTCTCAGACTTAGAAAATTTTAGCTAAGTATTCATACTTAGAGTTATTTTAGCCTTCATAGTTGGAGATCTCATTTTGAGACCCCTACGACCATTAAATTTTGATCTTTAAGTTGCTTCATAATCAGGAATGTCAGTAGGTGTTCTCGGATGAGTTTTGAATTTTTTGAACATTGTTTGAAGCACGTTTGGGAGTCCAAACTAGTGTATTGATGCAATCTTTATTACGCTGCATCGCCTATCGTGTCGATGAATATTTCCCCCATCTCTCAATGCAATTTCCAATGAACCGACATAGACTCAACATGGTGCGTCAGCCATAGCATCGATTCCTTCAATGTGGCATGTTGGTCTGTGCGTTGCTAGGCCAGTTTTCAGTCATTAAACAGCCACTTCCTTAGGGGTATTTGGGTTATTTTTCCCCATCTATCAGCCCCCAAAACACGAGATATAATTCAAGGTTCAAGATTCAAGAACTCACCATCAACCTTAGTCAATTCATGTACTAAGGTATGTGAAGTGTTCATCCAAGGGTTCCTTGTACCCTTGGAGTCCAAGAAATTCTTTTAAACTTCAACTAGATTGATTTCATGATTTCCATAATTGGATTTTATTGTATTTATGATTATAGTGTTTATTGAATTTCTAATCAATGGTTTATTACAAGATTCATGTGGAATTGATTATCATGTGTGTAGTATCATGTGAATTCATATTGAAGACATTGAATTTGTAAATTTGGGAATTATGTTATGATGCCTACATGTTGTTTTAGTATCATGAGCATATTTGTGCTCCCCATATGTTTGTTAAAATGCTCACATGAACTAAATGGGGAAAATCATGTCATGCTAGAATATGTGTAAACTTATGCCTTACAAGTGTTTGATAACATGTCCTTATGGATGAGTTATGAACAAGTGCACAAAGTTTTGCTTTTCAAGTTACTCTATGCTAAACTTTTCATTCTATCAAGTCCGGGGGCTATTCAATACCTTAAAATTTAGCTGTTTACTTATAGCTACAGTAGTTACAGAACAGTCTTGCTAGTGTTACAAACAGTAGTACTCAGTAATCAGTCACAATCTCAATTCAGTATTCAGTCCAAAATTTAGTGAACTCAGTCAGTTAACCAGACTTAGTAGTATTCAATCAATTATTGAAACCTAGTGAATTCAGTTCAGTTCAATTAGACAGTACGATCAGTAAAAATTCAGTCAAACCTAGTATGGACTACAAATTAGTTCAGTGTCAATTCAGTTGGGAGTAGGATTCAGCACTGAGCGAACCCAGCGATGGGGGCATTCTTACCAGTAGAGGGTTTGATCGTTAGTAGCAATCCCTACGTTACAGAACTATGTAGCCAGCGTAGGTTGAGATATCTTCCTGCCAGACTAGGGTTCATACATCTCATAGGAGTTTTCTGGCCAGCGAGGGTTGACGAAAGAGCTTTTTGTCAGAGAGAGTTAACTCACACCTTGTCTTCACCCATGGCACGGTACTTCTACCTTTCTAACTGGGGTTACAGGTTGGACCCTAATCTATTCAGAGAGGGGCATGTCGATTATATGATTGCCTCTCACAGTTTCAATTTCATTTTCAGTCTCAGTATAGTAACTCATTTTAGTTCTACAGAATTAGGGCTGTCATATACAATCACCAAGTTATGAATCAGGTCTGTCAGATATAGTCACTCAATTTTTAGTATTATAGTATCAGTAAACTTAGATATCAGTTAATCATTATTCAAAACTCAGTAACCAACGTTGATATGATCTCAGTTACAGTTTATGTAATCATGCATGTACTTTCATTTAGTTATGTTCACGTTATTCAGTCTGTTATTGTTCATGCATATGAACCCATGTATATCAGCCTACCTCACTTAGCATGCCAGGATATTCAAAGTACTGACTCATACTTTTCTTTTGCTCTATGATGTGTTATCATAGGTTCAGACGCACGGGCCCCTAACCATACTTAGCATCCCAGCCGATCAGCAGCAGACTTAGTGTTGAGTCCTCATAGTTCAAGGATAGAGTATTATTTAAGTATTTCACTATAGTTTTCAATAGTCGGGGTTAGTTGGGGGCTTGTCCCATTAACTCCATAATTCAGATAGTTAGAGGCTTTCAAACTCGAGTATTTTAGACAGATATTTCAGTATTCAGTTTACAGTATTTAGTATTTGTTTTTAGTTATGAACCTTAAGGCAATTTCAGCCTACCTTTCACATTTATTTTAGTAATATCAGTATTATAGTGTTATTATTATTTAGTGCTCATAGCAGGTACCGGTCATGGGTTAGCTGGTGGTTCTTCGGGGTCATTTGTACCGTGTAGAGTTTGGGGTACACACTCGGGGCATTACAAATGGCCATTTTAAAAGTCTGAAATATGATATCCAAACCTCAACCTGTGTATCAACTAAATCATCTACAATAATAACCTACAAGGATGGGGAGTTGCTCTATTATCCAATTCCAAGTTCAATGTATTTTGTGCATAAGTGAAAGATCCTATACTAATAAGAGCACTCACCATATTGTCATACTTATCAATGGCATCACTATCAAAGTTCAATAGGAATAGTAAATACACTTCATCAATATCATAGATACCACTCTTATAACTTTTGGCTGGTGCATTGACTGACTTACATTAAAAGTAATTTATTTTTCATTGAGCCTGAATTTCATATATCCCATCTCTATGTCAACCAATGTCCAATCGTATCTAGGAAGGTCCTTCCTAAGATAATAGGAACATAGAAATCCAATTCAAAGTCAAGAATCTTGAAATCAGCTGGGAATATGAAAGAGGCTACCTTTACCAAAACATCACAAAAAATACCAATTAATTTTTTCACAGTCCGATCGACCATCAATAGTCTCGTGAATGTTGGTTTAGGTATCCCCAACTCCAAATGTATTTATACCACTACCGACATCAAATTTATTCTATCTCCCAAGTCACACAGCTCTTGAGTAAAATTCAGAGACCAAATAGTGCAAAGAATATAAAAGCTCTTGGATCCTCTTTCTTCTTAACCAAAGACTAGGAAGTAATATAGCTGCAATGGTACATATTATTAGCGGGATCAAAACTCGTTGTACACTTATTTTCACTTATTCCTTCATGAATTTTTCCTAACCAGGCAGTTGTTCTAATTTTTCAACAAGAGGGATGTTCACAGACAACTTACATGAATTTCTGATATTTTTCTTCTTGTTGCTCCTTCTTTAACTTTTGAGGAAAAAGTGGGGGAGGTCATCGAATGGTCTTCAAAATTAGATTGAAATCCTTACCCTTCTCTTTATATATTTTAACTCTTTTCTTAACACACTTTGATTTGTATGACATCTCAGCATTAGTCACAAACTTCTCAGTTTTAACTCCGATTGCATCATTAAGATCAATAGTATCATTCCACACCTCATAAACTACAGAAATAGGAGAATCAATAGTAGCCTTACCACTCTGAGTGGTGCTGGATAGAAACTACCTATAATTATTTGGATTCTACACAGTATAACTCTGTAGAGTGCTCGGTTGATGCTAATTCAATATAGCCGACGTCTTACCAAATTGATGCTCTAGTTGCTTAATCATAGTGGATGCAATTCTTTTTTCTAGAGCAGTCCTAAAATATCTACGCTATTACTCTTTAGGAAACTTTTTTGATTCTCCAAACCTTTGACTAACATTGCTAGTAATGCTTCCATCCCAGAATTAGTATAATGGTTCCCCGAGGGAACATAAATATCACTATTATCCTTATAATCATCCTTTTTCCTCTGGTTACCATCTCTCTTTAGTCTAATCTCTATACCAATCCCTATAATAGTTTCAACCTTGATTCCCTTGATTAGAGTTCCAATAGTTTCGATTAGACCTTTTGCCCTTAGCTCTGAAAATCGCCATCTCTCTATCCAGATACTTAGCCTCCCCCTCAAAGTCAAACTCTAGCTGACTTACCTCGCACACCCACTCCATTCACCTTTTGTAGCATTCATAGTTTCAAACTTCTTGGTATGTAACCCAATCTCTATCCTCTGCTATGCCACCTCTTGAGCTATTATCACATCTATGATTACTTCTTGGTATGTAACCCAATCTCTACCCTCTGATATGCTACCTCTTGAGCTATTATCACATCTATGATTCCTTTCTCATTGGAAGTACCAAAAGCATAAATGTCAACTTCACTTTCTGTATCCCGAGTATGCCACCCTCGGTATATGCTAGAGACTCGATCTAAGATTTTCATAGCTAGCTCCCAACGAAGGATCATTAAATTCCCACTAGTAATAGTATCAAAAATAACTTTGGTGTTCGTATTCAGGGGTCTATGGAATATATCAAGAAGATTTCTTTATGAAATTCTATGATTAATAATATTCAAAAACTTATTCTTGACCACAACCAAGTTTCGTATAATGGATCTGAATGTAATTTCCTGAAAGTATTCATCGTATACTTCAACTGCAACATTCTAGAAGGCAGAGAGAATTCGCCCAAGAACTATTTCCACAACTCATTCCAAGTGGTGATGGACCCACGAGGTAGTTTCTCCAACTATAATACCACTTCTCCAGTAAGAGAGAATGGGAACAACCTAAGTCTCAGATATTTCTAAATCACGCCAGGTAAATTATATGAGGTACAATTACCAAAAAAATTCATGATGTGTATATTGGCGTCATCATTTGGCAGATCAACAAACACACCTTTCAAATATAGCAACTGGTTAATAGCACTCAAACGTCAACCTCTACCGCTTGAGGCAACTCAAGAGAAATGATAGCTCATGTCTCATGGATAAAGATACCCCAAGTATTCCTCTGGATCATCATATACTGGCAAGAACAAAAAAGCTAGGGGTGCTTGAGCTCTATTTATTCGAGATCTATCGAGTTCTTTTGGACGCTCTTATGCCTGTCTCACTTTTTCTTCTTTAGCTGAACGATGGGCAGTAGCATTACTCCTTGTATTTTTATAAGCTAATAATTGAGAAGTACTCTGCATTGCTGTTTCTTGAACACCATGCAGAGGCGATGAGTTCAAGAGAGCTGGGTCATTATGAACTCCATGTTATGCCTTTCTATCTTATGATTTTGTCTTAAGGTCTGCTCCAGCTCAATTTTAATTGAGCTTAAGGGACTTTCTTGACTCTGAGTCCTGAGCTTAAGGGATTGCCTTGAATCTGAGTCCTGGGCTTAGGTTCTTAACGTCTGCAGTCGTTAAGAAAGAAGTCAAATCAAATAAGATCACAATAAATGCAAGAACATCAATCAAGAACGAATGCACTTTCTATATGTTATTCCATCAAGGTTCCCACAACCCTAGTTAGGTGGCTTCACTGCTCATGTTCGCAAGAAACTTTATTGAATTTTTAAATGAAATCATATGAATAATATTACAATAATTGAAGTATAAAAAACTGAATCTTAAATTAATATCCAACCATAAGAACTAAGAACAATGGATTAGAAAATCAAAAATATATCTCAGAATCAATATAGTGTTGTAAATATAAAGAGTGTGTAAAATAATACAAAATCATCCAAGGGGTATTTATAGGTACAAAATAAAACCTAAAAATACCATCCAAAATGAAATAGGAAAGTAAGTTCGACAGTGGTAACACCTCTGGCAACGAGTCATCTGCACTGATGGTGACTTGTTGTTAGCTATGTATCCTGGCTCAATGATCTTCGGTGATGACTTATCACGTCCTCCTATGATTCATTGGCCAGACTCATAGATTCTTCACTGATTTTTCATCTTTTAGGTTTTTCTCTAAATGCTCAAAATAGTCGTCACAATGAGTCGTAGTTATATCATACGACTCATTACCGACATACTTTCCACTGGGCTCAGAATTATAATCTTTCAATAGTTTTTCATATTTTTGATTAGAACGATCTTCCCCATGAGTCATAGTCAAATCCTATTATTCGTAGCTAGTGTCCACTTATTATTCTGCTCAGAATCCTCTATTGGTCACCTTACGACTTGGACGATGAGTCGTAGCATTACCCAACGACTTATTGTCTAAGCAGAGACTTCACTTTTTTGGTGCTTTTTCCATCTTTATTTTTTATACTAACTTCCAACCCTGTTTTCCTATAAAACAATAACAAAACACATCACGCATAACAAAAAGGACCTAAGCACTTGCATAATTTCATCATTTTAAGCATTGAAAATGCCACAAAACCATGGAACATCAATTAACATATACTACAGTAAAGATGGACTTTAATATACTATAAATGTCAATATCAATTGAAAATGCTAGCAAATGCATTTTCACATACTAGAAGTGTTAATATTAATTAAACTTACCGGTAGATGCATTTCAATATACTAGAAGTGTCAAGGTGAAGTGCAAAACATACTCAAAAAATACTACAAGGTGAAGGGCAAGCGCACAACTACATATGTTCACTAAATATGTCTTCTTCAATACGTAACAGGTGTATTATTTAATTTGAATAGATTTTGATTTTTTCGATGCATTACCAAGTCTGAATTATGAACTTAACATTGTACTCTCACATTTAGCCAACGACTCTATAATCAAAGTAACTTAAAAAACTAATCAACATAAAGTCATTAACTACCTTGCAGAATCAAGTTAGTCCCTTTAAGAAGGATTACTATTATACTAACATCATGATATTAAATCACAAAATTTAGTCCATTTTTGTGACATAAAAACCATAACACTAAATGCGATATAGGTAACTTTGAAGATCTCGATAAGTTGCTAACAGATATACATAACGTTAACCAAACAAATTATAAATGAAACCATATATATAGAGAACCAATTCCAAAACCACAACATTTGAATGCCAAAACCAAAATCAAAATCCAAACCAAATCATTTGAATACCTGTAACAACTATAAACAAAACACATCACTTGAACACCAAAACCACAATATTTAAATACTAAAACATAAATTACAACATTTGAATACCTAAAACTAAACCACAACATTTGAATACCAATACTAAAACCAAAAATAGAACCACATCAATTTAATACCAAACTAAAATGAAAACCACAATATTTAAATTCAAAAACCAAAACCTCAACACTTGAATACCAGTATCAAAACCAAAAATAGAATAACATTATTTTATCAGAAAAACCAAAACCATAACCATTAAATACCAAAACAAAATAGAAACAAAAACAAAAACTACAACCACATTATTTGAATACCAAAATTAAAACTACAACATTTGAATACCAATACAAAAACCAAAACTACGCCTACATAAAATCACACACATATAGAGATTTTAAAGTACACATATATCAAAACCACACAATGTGAATAAAATCACAAATAAGGAGAATCATAACATTCGACCTTGATAGCAATTTTTGGATGATTGAAAGATGAATCAGAACTTAAATAAAGCAATGAATGAAAAATATTTCAAGCACCTTCTCGAAAGACAACTACGAACAATAATAATACAAAGAGAAATAATAATAAGAGGAGGATCATACCCTTATTATTGCTAGTGGAAGATGGCTGATTAATCGGTTGGGATTTTCTTACTAGGACTGACCACAAGCTGCTACCAATATGACAACATCCAATAGAAAACCGGGGTACATAAAATAAAGTCCTCTAAGTATGTAAACTATAAATTCATGGAATATGCTTCTTTTTGTTGTTAAAAACTTTTCACCATCTTGTCTTCCAATTCATCCAATTTCTTAAAATCTCATTGGTAGAAGTTACAGAGGACTCAACACTTCCCTTCTCTTTCAGAGAAGTTTTAGTAACTTCTCGATTATACAACCTCAAGAATGCTAGATGTTCAGGTCCCATGATAGGTCAAAAACTTCAATAGATTCTTAGCCTCCTTGACTTCATTAAATTTGCCCACTTTCCATTTTAGCCTACAAATCAAGTTCAAATAAAAAAATTGAAGTTGATCAAAATAAGCCTATATAATAACAACTAAAAATGTAAAAACTAAAGATGATTAATTCAATTATAGTAATCATATCCTCATCAGTGTCCTTGTATGCTTGACCACATTTCCTTGATCTTGTAGCCATAAAGATTTTTTTAAGTGATACATCACCAGAGATTTCCATCTTTTTTTCATAATTATATAAAAGTTAGTATCAATAAAATTTTAATGATTGTAAATTCAAAATTAATGATTTGAGAAGAGAAATACTAATTTGTCGTGTATCACAGTAAAACTCATTTACCAACAATATGTAGATTCTGTAATTTTTTTTGATTCTTTATATTTGTTTCACTCATTTTTTGCAAATAATTTAGTTATTAAATTAAAAAAGAAATCAAGAAAATAAGAGTAAGTCGAGTCGCTAAGAATATAAATAACATGAGTTGTCAACTTCTTTGTGTTTTTACTCATAATGATAATACAAAATAGCATTCCTACAATTTAAAACTGTATTAAAGGATATACATGAAACAAAGCCAACTTAAAGTATGCATGATTCTAATATAACCTTAAATTTTTCACTAGCCTAATACTTGAGAAGATCCTAGAGTAATATTCTTAAACTTTGTCGGGCTTGCTTGCCAATAGAATATTGTCCGTACAAAATGGTTTATAGTTCTTCCTATACAAGTAATTCTTGTTCTTCCTTTGAATAGATTGAATTCCATTTAAAATTCATTTTTTTTCAAATGTCAGGATTTTCATATTTCTCCAATAATTTGTTCTTTCGATTAGTAATATAAACAGTACAAAATATTCTTAAGTAAAATTAGGAAAGTAGGAAACAAATCGGGTTTCCCTCATATCTTATTAGGTGTCCACATTACTCCACTTGTGTAGATGAAGAAGATAAAGCATGTCATTTTTCGCCAATATTCCAAGCAAGATACCAAGCTCCGCTACTACTACTACTTTTAATGGACCTGTTAATTGTTTGTATCTATTAAGAACAATGGATTTATGATCTTTTTGAGTGTGTACACGTTGTATTATTTTACTTTCTCTCTTTTTAAACTCAAAGGGCCCACAATGATACGACACAACGATAAATAACATATTAAACAATAATATAAATTAATTCAATAGTAAAAAGTATATTTATATGCTCTCTCCTTGTTCTCCAGATAGATCATTTTGTCCAAATTTGGTGGTTCTTTTTTCACCTGGTCCTATACATTTTCTCTTGATAAATAAGAAGAATATCTTGGCACTTATTGCATTTGTTCTCTGCAACTTCTTTTCCAATAGTGGTTGAATCTGTAGGAACTTATACCTAACGAACTTATTCTTTTGAAATTGTAGAATTTAAGTACCTTATTAAATTAGTTCCTGCTCAGCCTGTGCTTCATTAGCATAGGATTTTTGAGACACTTGTGGAATTGGTTCCTTTCCATCCTATGCTTTGCAGTAATAGAATTCTGAGAATTTTGTTGCACTTGTTTTTGAATGCCTCATGGTATCAGATTTGCATACATTTATGGAGACTTTTAAGGAAGTTTTGATATGACCCAAGACAACTCCCTAGTCATAACATAGTGCTTAGAATCACATGTGACTCTAAGCTAATCATGGCCTAGCAAAACACCAAAAATATGATAAATAACTAATAAAACACTAATGCGAAAGATAAAATAAATAATATATTAAATATTAAAAGGAATTAAATCATCAATTATCCAATCTAAGATCCCAAGCTGAACAACTAACAATAAGTCTCAAAAGCCTATCTAACACTAGTTGTTGGGACAAGACCCCAACTAACTCAAACTGTCTGAAAATTAGGAGTGATAATGATAATTTTGAATTTTGTCCTCACATGATGAGGACTCACCAAGATAACTGCTACTGCTAACGATAGAGATAGTACTAGGCACGACCTGGATGTTGAGCGTCAGATCTATATCATGAGATAATAAAGCATAAAAGAAAGTAGAAAATCAGTAATTTGAACATACTAAATACATGCAATGGTAAATAACTAATATAAAATAAACATGGTACATGTAGTATAATAGCTAAAGCAAGACCAAGTAATAAATGTATGCTGTAAAATATACTGAATAACTAAATATCAGGTCATGTAAGAATCTGAAATTTGAACTATAAACTGTAGACTTTAGGGGTTACTAGTAACCAAAATAACCCAATCTGAACTAAACGACATCCAATCTATAACCCCAATAGGAAGGGTGTTCAGTACCTTGCCAAGAGTATGTATACTGATTAATGTGGATCCACCAAACTGATGTCTAAAAAAATTAATGTATCAAACCTAGTTTGATGGGTGACTTTTTAGAACCTACAATAGCACTGTAGTTTTGGGACTTAATGACTTCTACTAAAGGTATCAGTCTAAAAAGCGAATGGTCCTTTATCCTTACATCCGATCAGTGCTAAGTACTAGTTCCAACTGAATGATACTTGTAACTACAATGCTCAATGATAATAATAACCTGAAGACTTAAATAATTGCATTATTTGAAAGAATTTAAAATATGTAAAGTAGGAAATATAACATCCAAAAATATATACATTAAATCCTAGGTTATCAGGTGTTCATAACCTTCCATATCTAAAGAATCCAACTACTATGTTGATTTTATAAACTAAATGAATTTACAAAATTCAATGAATCAGGTCGAACAATGATGGATTTTATAATATAACTAGGGTTTTGGGATGTTGTTCAAGTAATAACACTAAAATTTATGCTAAAAAAAATTATAACTTAATGACACAAAAAAAAATTGATGAATTACCAACATCCTTAAACCCTAAATTATGAAAAAGAATTGAACTAGAGGGTTGGGTTTACTTTGGTACTCAATGGATGTAAGGGGAAACATTGATAAACTCCCACATACCTGGATATGAGAAACCTAAAGAATTCTTTAGAGTTAGATGCCTGAGAAAGATGAACCCTAGCTTTACTTTAGGAAAAAAGAGTCACTTTTTTTCTCTTCTGAAACCAAGTATCGGTTGTTATTCTATATAATGAGAGCTTAGGGTCATATTAACCCCAATAATAAACTTTGGGATTCCTAAAATGAAGTAGTTTTGATTTTAAAAGACTAGGGAAAGGCTGATAGCCCCTTATAATTTCACAACTTAAAACTGCGGGGAAGGACATGCAAGACCTATACACGATCGTGGAACCAACCCGCAATCATAGGTTGTAGTAGTTGTAAAGAGATAGTTGTGAGCTCTCTGAACATGATCAGAAGAGATGTGTTATTATAATGACCCTCCAGGTTATTTTCTATTTTTCCACTTATTTTCACTTTTTAGAGCTTTCCTATTATTGTCCAAAGTCATTAATGACTTACTTGAACTTAAAGTGCGGTTACCGGATAGTTCATTTGTTTTTTGGATCTAATTTCCTATTTTAAAGTATTCATTAGATTAAATTAGATATCAGGAAAAATATTTAGTCAAATCACCTTGGATGTCAATTCTGACTATTCTAATAACTCTAAAACATTAATTCTAGGTTAGGAGGACCCTTCGTTTGGGTCTTGAGGCTTCTGGACTCATTTTGAGCTATTAGCAGAAGTTAAGAAAAATGGAAAGTATGTGTAGTACCTACTTTTCATTGAAATGACTCCATGTAGAAATTTTGACAACTCTATTAAGTTCAAAACATCGAATTTGTAGGGCAGCATTGTTCATTTGTATATATGGTATTCCAAATGAATCATGAGGGGATTGCGGAAACTCAAATATATTCCAAGTCTCCAGCTGATGCAAGAATACCTGGTGCAATTGCTAAAGCAGCATTTAGAGCTTTTGTGGAGGGTGCTTTAGCGATCCTGACCAAATCAGCAAGTGCCGCTTTAGTAGCTAGTCGGCCTCTAAAGTGCTAGTAGCTTTAGTGCCAACCGACTGCCTTAGCGGCCTGCCATGTCAGTGGGGTACTGCTTTAGCAGTCAGCTAGCCGCTTTAAGTGGTAGGTGCTAAAGCAGTACAGTGTCCTCTTAAGTGGAAACCACGTGCTTGGGAAGGGTATATATACCCACCTAGCCCAATTTTCTCCATTCTTCGACCATTTTTTTGAAAATTCCTAGAATCTTAGTTTCTTGATTGTAGCACCATTATTGCTTGGAACTTACCATTTTTGTGTGTACATGTTCCTTGGGATAGAGGGATGTAGTGTTGGTTTTGAATGTGTAATTTCACAAAATGGCCTCTATATGGAATTTTTATGTGATTTGGACCTGAAGCATAATAGAGCAATATTTGTATCATTATTTTTGTTTTGCCAAGTAGATTGTGATTTTGATAGGGTGGCATCAGAAACTTCTCAAAAAACAAAATTAGTCATTTAGCAGATTCTTTGGTCTTTTTTTTAGCATCCAAGTGGGTTGGGTTTATCCTCTTCATAGATTGAGTTTTTTTGTAGTATGATTATGATAATATGCTAAATATGAGATAAGATTTAGGTGTTGGTGGTATGATCAATAATATTTGTGTTAGTTGGACTATTTACGCAATTTTGAAATTTTAATTTAGGCATATTAACTTAAGCTACTCATATTTTAGGATAAATTGCTATCTTTGGGCTAATTATGACTTATTTAGCATATATCAATGAATTTAGATTCCTTAGCCAAGTCCGGGGTTGAATTTGTATAAAAATAGATTTTGTGGATTAGAAGTTGCCCCCTTCTTCCCACCTTAGAAAAAGACTTGTGTTCGTATTTGTAGGCTTATTTACGTATTATATACTCTTATTAATGCTTATTTCTGGACTATGAAGTGATTAGATGCTTATTGATTTTTCTAGTTTGGTAGTTGAGAGTTAGTGCTAATTTCAGGTAAGTTTCGGAGGACAACTATTATGATTTAGTGATATGGTTTATGATTATGGTTTATTTTCATAGTTTAATAATTTATTACTTCTGATTTAAGTATGACATATGATGATAATGTTGATAATATGAGTTCAGATTCAAGTCCAGCATTTGATAATAATGTTGATAATATGAGTTCCTATTTAAATCTGGCAAATGATGGAAATTATGATGATACTATTGAATTCAGGTTTAACTGTGGTGTTTTGGTAGTTACTTATGAATTGATATGGATTCTCAATTATGGAATGGTAATTGGAAATTTATGGTTATTCAGGATATTTACTTTCCTTGATTACACCCTCTAGGATTTAGAGGGCTTGAGTTGGGTTATTTACTTGTCAGTACTTATTAGCTATGGGGGTCGATCTTGTAGTTATAGATGTGTGATCCTAGAATTACTATTTCATATCTATTTATTTTATCATGTACAATAGAGTTGGAGCTTATTTCCATATTTTGCCTATTACCTTGACTTAGTTTACTTTATCTTGTATATTATCCTATTTATATCATGACTTAGCTCAGTTGGCTAATGATACCTATTGAGTACCTATGGTTTTGGTACTCATACTACACTTCTATACCTTTTTAGTACTGATCTAAGTACTTGTTGCCACCATTAACATGATGCTCGTGTATTATTAATTTTGGAGATTGGGTGAGCTCTTGGAGTCAGTGTTACCCATTTTCCTTCTACTTATCAATTTATAGTCTCGCATTTTTTGACAAATTATATTTTCCTATTCAATAATTATGTATTATTTATATTAGCTCTTTTCAGAATTTTAATGAGTCTTGGGACGGTTGTTGCTCTTTTATCTATCTATTAGACTGTTATGAATGCCTTATTACTGTTTTAAGTCTTTAATTGTTGATTTCTGGCTTTTAGGATATTTTCCACCAATTTATCTCATTACATATAAATTTAGACTATGATTTGGCTAACCTACTAGTGAGATAAAGTAGGTACCATCATGACTCATAAATTAGGTCATGATAAAATTATATCAAAGCCTAGGTTTCACCGGTATTATTGGTGCAAGAGCAAATATCTAGTAGAGTCCTACAGATCATAATGATGACATCCGTTTCTTAGCTTTGAGTGTCTATAGGACATTATTAGGAGTTTTTTTACTTTTTTCACTCATTTTATGCTAAAAGTCTGAGTTGATTTCTAAAGCATTCCTTTGGTTTCTCTCTTTCATAAGTAGATAAGACACGTTCTATAGCTATACGAGACCAGGGTATCAAAACCAAGCCTAGGGACCCTATCACTATTTTTTGATGTCCTAGAGGTTATGGACAACCTAGGGATGTGTTCCAGCTAGGGGATAGGATAGAGGGCCTTCACCATACTTTATTACTGCTCCTGAGCTAGAGATTCTTTTGCTCCAGCCAACGGTGGGATAGGGACCAACCCAAGCTTCACTAGGAATTATTTCTTTGCCAGTGCTCATGGATACTTTGGTTTAGTATTTTGGATTGGTTGGTGGTGTACTATTTGATAGTGAATAGTCTACGAATTAGGTTGGTACTAAAGAGAGGGCATAGTCGATAACTGCAACACCCAGAGGTTGAGGTCCCTTCTGTGTTGATAGTTGCAAAAGTAGTAGTTGCTTAGCCGGTGGTTGCCCAACATGCTATGATTTTTGAAGAGCAGAAGATATTTGGTAGGTTCTTGAGAGTGGCTCCGCCTATTTTTTTTAGTGCACCGAGTAAGGATCTATATGATTTCTTGATTGGTTAAGAGGATAGGCTCTATAATTTAGGCCTATTTTTTGACTTATAGTGTGGATTACACAAATTTTTAGTTAGACTTGGCAGCTCGACATTGGTGGAGATGTCATCCTGATTCCAGGCTAGCTGGATCTCCCTCTTTGACGTAGATTCAGTTCTCTAAGATCTTCTTAGGGAGGTATATGCCTCATAGTCTTAGGGATCATTTGAGGGATCAATTTTTATAGTTGGAGCAGGGCTTCATGACTATTGTAGAGTATGAGGCTTGATTTTATGTGTCGGAAAGTCATGCTTCTTCTATTTTAACTAATGAGTATAAGAGAGTTCGGTGCTTTTTTCGAGGATTGAGACTTCTTCTTTGCATGTCTGTACAGAGTTTGGTTGCTTCGGGTAAGTCTATTACTAAGGTTTATAATCATTCTTAGGTTAGGGAAAAGATGCATTGTGAGGCCCCAGGGGAAACAATAAGAGGTCACATTATTAGAATAGTTTCTGTTGAAGCTATAGTGGCTTACAGTTTAGAGCCAGTGGTTCTCAGGGTACGCACTCTCGGCGTTAGTCATATAAAAATCAAAGTAAATCTAGTAGCCCCATTTAGGTCATACATTAGATTTTCAATAAAGGCCTTTAGTGATCATCCTATCCTAGGTAGTGGTCTATGTTTGAGAGGTTCATCTTTTAGGTTATTTTAGTCATGGCTGTTATTCTAGGCCAGTAGGATCTTCTAGTTTAAGTATAATGCTCGGGGCATATTATAGTTTTAGAGCTTTTATTTAATTTTTGGAGAGAGTTCCCTAGTCGTGGAATGAGGATTCCTTCATTTCAGAGTGTTCCACTAATTTGGGTAGTCCCTCCTAGCCTAAAGGTGGTATGCATGGTCTTAGGAATGGTCCTAGGGTGCTTATGAAGGTTCTCAAGTAGGTAAGATAGTAGATCAATCAGTAGACCATCCAGGTGGCGGGCGTGGTCAGTTGTATATAGTACCTTCTAAACCCGAGGCTGAGTCTTCAGATCTCTTATCACTGCTATGATCTTGGTGAGCTGTCAGTTAGCTTTTGCCTTATTTTTTCTAGGATCTACTTATTCTTATGTGTTTGGTTATTCTGCCCTGCGGTCAGAGTAATCTCTGGATTTATTATCTATGCCATTATGTGTATCTATTGTCGCAGGTGATATTTTAGTAGTGGATTAGGTTTTTATAATAAGTGTTATGACTTTTCAAGAGCTTGATACTCATGCTGATCTTATTATATGATACATAGTGAATTTTAATGTGATTCTAGGCATGGACTAGTTATTCCACTATCATGCAGTCTTGGATTGTTTAGCCAAGATCGTTATCTTTGCCATCCCGAATGTACCCTCAGTCGTGTGGCAGGGAGTAGTTAACCATGAGCTAATGGGGATTATTTCTTATATTCATGCTAGAAGGCTTATTTTAAGGGGTTTAGAGTCTTATCTTGCTTATATTTTTGATGTTAGTGTGGAGATTCCATCACTTAACTTTGATACTATAGTTCACGAGTTTCCTGATGTTTTCCCTACTGATCTATGTGATCTTCCACCTGAGTATGATATTGAGTTTGTTATTGATCTTGAGCCAGGAAACCCAACCTATTTCTATGGAACCTTATCGAATGGCTCCTTCCAAGCTTAAAGACCTAAATTCTTAGCTTTAGGATCTAATTAGTAAGGGATTCATTAGACTAAGTGTGTCTCTTTGGGGAGCTCCTTTATTATTTGTTAAGAAGAAGGATAGTTCCATTTATACGTGTATTGATTATAGCAAGCTTAATAAGGTGACTATGAAGAATCAGTATCCTATACCCCACATTGATGATTTATTCGACCAGCTTCATGGAGCGGCGATTCTATCTAAGATTGATTTAAGGTCCGGTTACCATCAGTTGAGGTTTCGGGCTGTGGATATCCTAAAGACAACCTTTTGGACTCTTTGTGGTGATTATAAGTTTCTATTGATGTCTTTTAGGTTGACTAACACCTCACCACATTTATGGATTTATTGAACTATGTGTTTAGACTTTACTTAGATTTTGTTGTGAATGTATTCCTTGATGATGTACTTGTGTATTCGAGCAGTTGAGAATAAAATATGCAATATTTGAGGATTGTGCTCAAGATTTTTTAGATATTATATGCCTTTTGCAAAATTCTCTAAATGTGAGTTTTGGCTTGAGTTGGTGACATTCCCTGGGCATGTGGTGTCTAAGGATGGGATTATGGTAGACTCAATAAAGATAGAGGCTATTTGTAATTTGGTCGCACCTACATCTCTATTTGAGGTTTGTAGCTTTATTGGTTTGGCTTGTTACTATAGATGGTTCGTTGAGTGTTTTGCTTCTATTGAATTACTGATGACCAGATTGACTTGGAAAGAGGTCCCCTTCTGATGGTCTGATTAGTGTGAATGTAGCTTTGGAAAGTTCAAAGTATTTCTTACTTTAGCTCCTATGTTAGTTGTTCCTGTTGAGGGTAAGGGATTCACTATGTATTGTGATGCTTTTAGTATTGGTTTAGGTTGGGTTGTGTACTAATGTACTAGAGTCATGTTATTGCTTATGCATTGAGATAGTTGATGGTGCACGAGCACAACTACCACACTCATGATTTAGAATTAACAGAGATAGTCTTCACCCTTATGATTTGGAGACATTATCTTTATTGCGTGCATTGTGAGACCTTCAAGGATCATCATAGTCCTTAACATGTTATAACCCAGATAGAGCTTAATTGTTGGCACCATCGAAGGATGAAGTTGCTTATGGATTATGACATTTTTATCTTGTATCATTCGACCAAGACGAATATTGTAGTGGATAATTTAAGCCAAAATGTGGTAAGTATGGGTAGCTTGGCTTGCATTTAAGTTTCTCAGAGGCCATCGAAACAGGGAGTTTAGTCCTTATCCAATTTGATGGTGTGACTTTATATTTAAGACCCAAGAAGAACTCTTGCTAGTTTTGAGGCAAGGTCTTTCTTATTTGAGCAGAGTTGTAGTCATCATTTTGAGGATAAAAGGCTTTGCATCACCCATGATCAGATATTGAGTTGTGAGTCTAAGAGGGAAACCATAAATTTTAAGTATGTACTGAGATTCGATAACTGCATTGGTGTTTCAAGGGTTGATAACTTAATTCTGTTGATTTTGCGTGAGTCTCACAACTCTAGATATTTTATTCACTCGGGTATGACAAAAATGTATAGAGATTTGGGAAAACATTATTGGTAGAATGGTATTATGAGAGATATGGCAGATTTTGTAGCTCAGTGCTTATGTTGTCAACAGGTGAAGGCCAAGCACTAGAGACCTAATGGTTTGATTCAAAGGTTGACCATTCTTTAGTGGAAATAAGAGCAAATTACCATGGACTTTGTTAGTGGTTTGCCTCGCACTTCCTGTGGATCCAATGGTATTTGGGCCATTTTGGATTGGCTTACCAAGTTGGTATATTTCATTCCTATTTAGATGTCCTTTAGTGCTAAGAGGTTGGCTCAAATCTAAATTAGTGAGATTGTCCGTTTGACTAGTGTACCTATATCTATAATTTGAGATCGGGGTTTAGTGTTTACTTTTACCTCTTAGAGATCTTTACAAGATGAAATGGGTACTCAGTGGGATCTTAGTGCAATCTTTTATCCCTATATCAACGGGTAGGTAGAGCAGACTATTCGGGTTCTCAAAGATATGGTCTAAGCCTCTATTAGGGACTTTGGAGGTCAGTGGGAGCAACACTTAGCTTTATTGGAGTTCTCTTATAATAATAGTTATCATTCGAGTATTAAGACGACACCTATTGAGGTTTTGTATGGTACACCTATTGAGGTTTTGGATGGTCTGAGACATTTGAAATTAGACCCTGTGGTACCGACTTGCTTTAAAAGTTGATAGATAGAGTAAGGGTGATTCAGAATAGGTTAAGGGCATCTCATAGTAGGAAAAAAACTTATGTATATCTTAGACTTCATGCCTTTATATTTGGAGTTAGTGATTGGGTGTTACTTTGTGTATCGCCCTTGAAGGGTGTGATGAGGTTTGGGACAAAAGGCAAGCTCAGCCCCAGATATATTGGACCCTTTGAAATTCTTTGCACGGTTTTTTTGAGGTGGGTTTTGAGTTAGCCTTACCCCCTAATTTTTCTTTTGCCCATCTGGCTTTCCACGTTTCTATGCTGCGGTTAAAGATTCTTAACCCTTCCTATGTGCTTAGGTGGTACTCATTTCACTTGGATAAGCGGTTGACCTTTGAGGAGGAGCCGGTGCTTATATTGGCTTGTGATCTCAACTGGTTGTGCACTAGATAGATTTGATAAGTTAAGGTTTAATGGAGGCACATCCTAGTAGAAGAGGATACCTGGGAGATCGAGAGCTTGGTGCGGACCCATTATCCTTATCTGTTCAAGGCTTCAGGTACATCCTAATCCCTTACTTTTGCTGAAGAAAGTTTTTTTAGTAGTGGATATTGTACTGACCCACTTGTTCATTTTCTATAATTCCACATACTTTGGCTATTTAGAGCTTTCTTATATCTCCCCAAGTCATTTATGACTTACTGGAACTGACAGTGCAGTTACCGGGCAGTTAATTTAGTTTTTAGAGCTAATTCCCTATTTGAAGCTTCACTAGTTCAAATTGGTTACTGGGAAAAACCTTCAGTCAAACAACCTCGTATGTCAATTAGGACTGTTCCAACAACTCTGAAACAGTTATTTTAGGTAAGAAGGATCCTTGGTTTGGGTCTCGAGGCTCCCAAACTCATTTTGGTCCATTGACCAGAAGTTAAGAAAAATGGCAAGTGGGCATAGGACCCATTTTTCTTTGAAATGATCCCATATGAAAATTTTAACTGTTACATTGTGTTCGTAAATCAAATTTGATAGGGTAGCATATTTCATTTGCATATACGATATTTTGGTTGAATCTCGAGGGGTAGGCAGAGACTCAGAAATATTATAAGTCTCTAGCTGATGCAAGAAAATCCAATGCAATAGCTAAAGTGGACTTTGGTGCTTTAGCAGCAATTTTGGGTGTTTTAGCGGCCCTGACCATATTGGCAAGTTCCACTTTAGAGGATAGTTGGCCACTAAAGAGCTAGTTGATTTAGCACCAAGTGACTACCTAAACGGCCTACCATGTCAGCGGGGTATCACTTTAGCATCCATCTTGGCGCTAAAGCGGCCCAATGTCAACTTAAGTAGCAATCACGTACCTCGCAACGGTATATATGCCCCACTTAGCTCGATTTTCACCCTTTTTCAACAGTTATCTTGAATATTGAGCCCAAAAAAGTGGGAATTCTTAGGAGAATCAATTGTGGGTGATTGTGGTACTTTTGTGTAATTAATTTACGTGATTCTTCATCGAATTTGTGGTATTATTCCATTAATTTTATGGTTGATTCCTCCATCTTTTTAAAAAATCCATAGAATCTTGGTGGCTTGATTGTAGCATCATTAGAGGTCGGAATTAACCCTTTTGAGGGTAAATGTTCTATGAGTATAGAGGGCCGTTGTGTTGGTTTCTAATGTGCGATTCCACAAATGGGCCCTACGTGAGATTTTGACATGATTTTGGACCCGAAGAACAATAGTGCGACATAGGTATCATCATTCTCATTTTGACAAGTAATTGTGATTTTGATGGCATGGCATCTTATAGAAGCTTCTCGTAAAGCAAAATCGATTGTTTAGCAGATTCTTTAGGCTTTTCTTCGGCGTCCAGGTAAGCTAGGTTTACCATCTTCATAGATTGAGCTATTTCGTTGTATGAATATGATAATATGCTATATATGGGATGTGATTTAGGAGTTGGAGGTATGATTGATAATATTTGTGTTAGTTGGACTGTGTAGGCTATCTTAAAACCTTAATTTAGGCGTAATTGACTTATGTTGATCATGTTTTAGGATAAATTGCTATCTTAGGGCTTATTTAACATCTAGAAATCAATTTAGACACCTTAGCTAGTACGAAGAAGAATTTTCCAAAAATAATTTTTGGAGATTAGAAGTGGGCCCCTCTGACCCATCTTAGATCAAGACCTGTGTTCGCTTTTGTAGACTTATTTATGCATGATATTCCCTTATTAATGCTTATTTTGTGACTATGAAGAGATTATATTCTTATTGATTTTGCTAGTTTGGTAGTTGTGAGTTAGTACTAATTGTGAGTTAGTTCTAATTTAGTGTTATGGATTATGATTATGATTTATTTTCATGGTTTATTGATATGGTCTAATTATATATGAGTGTAGGTTCAAGTCCATCATATGATGTTGTTGTTGATAATATGAGTTTTTGTTAAGTTCGACATATGATGAGGATGTTCATAACATGAGTTTCAGTCAAGTCCAATGTATGATAATAAAGTTGATAATGTGAGTTTTGACTCACGTCCAGGGAATAATGGTAATGATAATGATACTATTGAGTTCTGGTTCAAGTTTGATATTTTGGGAGTTACTTATGAATTGATATGGTTGCGATGGATTCTCGATTATGGCATGGTAATTGGTAATTTATGGTTATTTGGGTTATTCACTTTCCTTGATTGCACCCTCTTAGCTTATGAGGCATGCGTTGGGTTATTTACTTTTCTGCACTTATTGGCTAATGGAGTTCAATCTTATAGTTACAACTGTATGATCCTGGCACTACTATTTTGGGTATATTTATTTATTTATTTATGTACCATAGTGTTAGAGCTTATTTGTAGATATTCCTTATTACCTTGACTTAGTTTACTTTATCTTGTATCTTATCATATTTATATCATGATTAAGCTCAGATGGTCAATTATGCCTACTGTGTGCCCGTGGTTTTGGTACTCATACTATGATTCTTTAAATTTTTGGTGTACATCTAAGTACTAGGTCCAGCTACTGACGTGATGCTCGTGCATGGTTGATTTCAGAGATTGGTTGAGCTCTTGGAGTCAGAGTTACCATTTTTCTTTCTACTTATCTATGTCTAGTATTTCATTTTTGAGACAGTCTATTTAGTACTTATGGTTCATTTGTAGTAGCTCTTGTACTAACATTACTAACATTATTGAGTCTTGGTATGGTTGTTTCTCTACATTCCCATTAGACTTTTAGGACTGCCTTTTTGCTATTTTAAGTCTTTAACTATTGATTTCTAGCTTTTATGCCATTTTCCACCAAGTTAGCCCATTGTTATAGCTATGGGCTATGGTTTGGCTTACCATTTGGCGGGATATAATAGGTGCCATTGTAAATCGTAAATTGGGTCATGACAGGTACAATCATGGGATCTACCATGGTCGTACCCTGGTTCGTATGTTTTCTAGTTACATCAAATGTAATAAAATCTATGGGACTCACGATCGTGCTTGGGGATCATGGTTTCAAAGCACGATTGTAGTTCCCTCTCATGGTATGAGGGTACATGTCATGACCCAATTTCACGAGTCATGATGGCACCTATTTTATCCCGCTATTAGGTAAGCTAAATCATCGCTCAAAACTACATGTAATGAGCTAGTCGATGGAAAATAGCACAAATGTTGGAATTTTGCAAGTAATTAGATTATAAGCCATAATACATAAGACTAATAACATAACTAAAGAGAAATTAAGGGAAGAATAACAATATTGCATGACCTAGTCAGGCCAGTACAAAAACCTCTAGCAAAACAATAAGAGTACTATCAATTTCAACTATACAATAGTCTCGAAATAGAAAATTAATCAAAATAGAACGAGAAAAATTCAACTTCGACTCGGAGAGCTCACCCTATCTCTGAACTCCGACCGATACTAACACAATGTCAACGAATATGGCTAGTAGTCATATCTACATTAGAAAAGGGTTTAGAAGTGTAGTATGAGTACCAAAGCCATGGGTACTCAATAGGCATCATCGGCCGATTAAGATAAATCATAATATAAATACAATAAAATGTGAGTTAATAAGCTAAGTCAGGGGAAAATAACAATCTTTTAATAATACTCCAAATACTAAACCATCAAGAGAACATAACTATAAATAGCATAACTGAGCTCTCATAAGATAAGAGATGCAAACATAAGTAAATAATCCGACATTAGCCCCCATAAGCCTGGCTGAATTAATTTAGAAAAAGCAATAACCATACACTCTTGAAACATCCAAACCTCGAAACCATAATTGTAAATCTCTCCATGCGATATACACACAAGAATGAACCTGTAAGGTTACTCATCCAGAAATAGTATCTCACATGCTGAACTTGAACCAGAAATAGTGTTATGAATACTTAACTTGAACTGAAATTAATATCATACTTGAATTAGTCTTACACCATAATTTGCTGGACTTGAACCGGTCTCAAGATTTCCATAATACCAATCTAAAATAAGTTATAATATTCCCAATACCTCCTTTGTCTCAAGAATATAGATAAGGCAACATAAGAAATGTTATTGAGATTACAAAGAGATAATAGTAATCTTGGCTTAAGGTGGGCTGGAGGGCCCCATTTCAACCCCGAAAGTCCATTCCAAGGAAATTTCTACCCCAATCTAGGTTATGCTTCCAAATCACACTATAATGTGCTAGATAAGACTCATTGCATCCTAAGGTAGCAATCAACCTAATGTATGGGAGATTAAGTCAAATACACCTAATTACGGCTCACTAACCATATAGATAATCTATATTTACTAAATATACCTCCAAGTCATAATTTTCCACCAAAAACTAGCATAATATTATGCCGATACTATAATTAAGATTAAGAGAAGAGTAATCCTACAATACCTAGAAATCAAAGAAAGCCCAATAAAGTCCGCTAAATTGGAGATTTTCCCATCCAAGAAGACTCCACACGATGCCATGATATGAAAATAATGATCTATACATTAATACAATAGTAAAAAAGGTCCTAAAATACCCTTTAACTATGTGAAGTGGTGCAAAAATGCCCTCCATCTACCTATTGGGCCTGAAATACCCTTCTCGTCTACCTATTAGGGCTATTTTTCCTTTTTAATTAACGGTTTAATCCAACCCCACTTCATTAGACATATCTTTTTTATATTGGCTAATTAATAATTAATTTACCTTTAAAAGCTTGAACCGGCCAACCTAACAACCCGAACAACAACCCACCCAAACCAAATAATTTTATGGGAGATGCAAGACTTGTGCAACTGCATTTTACTGTAAGGTTACTCATCTAGGGTTGTGCCTTTTCATATATTTTGGACTATAATGGCACCAAGTTCTGTACTTGTCACCACAGAGAATCCTAAAAGCATTTCATTAGTTGAGGTCAGTGATTTAAATTTATGCTTTTTGGGATAAAACCAAGGCTGCTAATCCTAAAAGGTTTACTTAAGTGTTCCTGCTTAAAGCACAGAGTGGACTTTGTATCCCATGGATGGATTATAGTTAATTTGTACACGACTTTTGCATCTATCAAGAAATATATTGTTTTAACAGACAAAAGAAATAAAGAGCAAAAGTGTAGAGGAAAGTTGTACAAATTTATTAGATATTTTCTTGCTATATCAGTGATGGCTTGTTTATTGAAATCTTCGCTTATTTGAATCAGTGGCATTTAAATCAAATGAATCCTTGGGAGGTGCAAAGCATTTTACAATGGACTTATATGGTGTGGACTTCCTTTAGAGCTGATTATATTGCTCCTTCCCTTGCTAAACTCACTTTATTTAGCATTGTGATTTTCCTCATTCAATACATTGATTGTCTTGTTCTTTGTATTGGCTGTTTCTAGATGAAGTTTAGAAAGATCAAGCATATTATCAATGAAGATGCTTGTGATCTGAGGATGGATCCTAATTCCCCATGCTTGTGTCTTGGCATTTACCATGGTTATTTGATTTGGGTGGTAACGCAGCCCGAGCTGGGGGCCTTATCGTAATAGGCATCTCAAGTCCTCCTAGGACCGAGGACCACCCCCTTAACCCAACCCAACCACCTTATACAACCTTAGATGAGCTAAATTTTAGGAATATAACAAGATTGGACAATGCTCTCATGAAGACTTTGGGATAGGTTCACAACCATGACCAGCCCAACCAAGTTTGTCCATACCAAACCAATCATCCAGACCATACCAAACCAAATAGAATAACGAAACATAATATGAAAGTCAAAGCCAAAATGTAATACAATGGAACACTAAGAAATAATGTCCGATGATGACAACCTCCCAACTTTTCCTGTTTCCAAGGCTGACAGCAATAGTAATCCCACCTATTCTAACTCCTAGAAGTACTACAAAGTCTCTACCCAAGGGAATACAAATATCCGGTCGGGACATGCCCTCAACTATGGCCAAAAGCAATATCCAAAATGAAAATAAGAAGTCTAAGAATGTCCAACATAAAATGATACCTTCTGAAAGGATGAAAGCTAACCACTTTAGTCCTATAAGCTATCATTGAACCAAGTACTATTAAGGAAGAGTCGAACATCCAGTTCCTACATAACGTGGTTGTATTTCCGCCAGTAGACGAGTTAGTGGGTTAACACTAGCATGAATCTCAGAATAAGGAGAAAGTAATGCCATTTATCAAAACAAAGTGAAAACCATCCAATACAAACAATGATACATCTATATAAGTGCTAGGATAAGGGACCGGGTTCAGCATGCCATTTAAAACCTTAACCTGGGTCATGTAGCTTAACCGTCCTACCCCTTTATGGGCCATATAGGTTCAGATCCCCCTGATGAAAGGGTCCCAGTGCATGTAGTCGAGGATCAGGCAATAACCCTGGGATGACTAGTAAATCCCTCCAATATAGACGTGACACTTGCACGTGGCCATTAAATACCCCTCATATTGGCAAATATGCATTTTTGGTTTTGATCCCCCCGAAATCACCATCTTTCCCGGCTTAGCTTACACGCCCCGCCACTAATGCATCATTAAAACTGAGACAAAACAATCCAATTGCCCATTTATTTATCAAGGCTATTTGATAAACCAATGGTATTATTATACCACCATACTTGCAAGCATTATCCATAGCCAAACCATTTAGATTAATGGGAATCTCGGTACCTTTTCCGTTTTCCATATTGACTTCTTGGGAGACTACCATGCTCTCCGCAAGCATAACCAATTAGCGTTTAACCTTTGTAAACCATTTGTAGTTTCATGCATAAGTTGAAAACAAGAAAGAGTATCCATTTAAAAGAGTCAATACAATAAATATATCTTTATAAGCATTTAATAAAACACCTTGGGGGCATAGTATAACCAAAACAAAATTCCATTACAATTAAACCATTACCATGCAATTCCACTATCCAAAACAATCATTAATGCATAGAAAGCATAATTAAAACCATAAAAAATCATAACCAAGACTTTAACATCAAAACCCTCAAATTGGTGACTATGCAAAAGTAAAAACCATGAAATCAACCATATAACCATGCCTTTAATTGAAATTACAAGTAGGGAAGATAATCATGTCTTAAAACATGAAGATTGATGGAAAGAATTCACCAAGACAAGCCCTAAATTAATCCCTTAGTTGAAACCCTAACTCGTTGCCCTAAAAGGTCTTGAGAGAACTATGTTATATATTGGAAGAGATTCTAAGCGTTTAAGAAAAAAATAATAGGGTAAATAACTTCCTAAGTGTATTAGAAGTCGTGGGTCCTTATTAAGCTAAGTAGGGAAATGTACAGAATATCCCTACTTAAATTCCATAAAAACCCAACACAGGGTTACGACTCACCTTCTTACGAGTTGTAACCTAGCTTACATTGATATCCACCCAATCTTAACTAATCCTCAACCATGGATCGGACACTGTCTAGTATACGACTCATCCAACCAAGTCATAACATCAGCATACGATCCGTACCTATAATCCGTATCCCTGGAAGAATGTAACACTAGGATCAAACACTGACCACCTTACGAGTCTCCTATATGACTCGTACCCATGCCTTATGACTCATACCATCAAGTTATATCCATTCTAGTGTCCAAGACCATCCCAGCAACTAACACTAGTCAGCTTATGATAGGTCTTCACCACTCATACTCCAACTTTTGGCTCGTACAATAAGTCGTAATGGGTCCGAAGAACCGAATTCCTATAAATTTTCTTAGGGTCCAAACCTGGGATGCTTCAGTCTCCCCTAATATGAACATTCATCCCCGAATAAAGGATAAGGTAGAGGGTAACAACAGATAGTTTCATTTGCATTTTCAAACTTCACTTTAACAAAGTTTGAAAACAAAGAGGCAAAGATGTAAATCTTTCCTTTAACAAACTCAAAAAATAAAGATGTGATCAAGAACACATACCTTCCAGATGAATATCAGGAGCAGAAAGAAAGAGCGGATACTTGGACTTCATATTCTCTTTTGCTTCACCTATGCCCTCTTCCACCTTGTGGTTCCTCCATAGAACCTTAACCGAAGCCACATCCTTGGTTTGCAATCGTGAACCTGCCTATCTAATATCTCAACCGGGACATCATCATAAGATAGATAATCCGAGACATCCAACCCTTCCAAAGGAACAATCAAAGACGAATCACCAATGCATTTCATCAAAATAGATACATGAAATACCAGATAAACAAAACTCAAACTAGATGGCAACACCAACTCATATGTAATATTGCCCGCTCTCTGCAAAATCTCGTAAGGACCAATGTATCAAGGACTGAGCTTTCCCTTTTTGCCAAACCTCACTACTCCCATCATAGTAGATACTTTAATGAAAACCTTATCCCTAACTTCAAACTCCAAGTATTTATGCCTAACATCCGCATACGTCTTTTGACGACTCTGGGCAGCCTTGAGCCTATCTCGAATTACCTTTACCTTTTCTGTAGCTTGACAAACCAAATCCAGACTACAAAAATCAGCCTCGCTGAGCTCAAACCAACCAATAGGAGATCTACACCTCCTACCATACAATGCCACAAAAAGAGCCATACCAATACTCCTATGATGGCTATTGTTGTAAACAAACTCTACCAAAGGTAGATGCTCCTCCCAACTGCCACCATAATCAATCACATAGGTTCAAAGCATATCTTCCAATGTCTGAATAGTTATTTCCACCTGCCCATCCAACTACGGGTGGAAAGCCATACTCAGACTCACCCTAGTCCCCAGCTCTTTCTAGAAAGACCTCTAAAAGTGGGATGTAAACTGCGTACCGCAATCGGAAATAATCAAAATAGGCACCTAATTTAGTTTCACAATCTGTTGAAGATAAAGCTTCGTATAATCCTACACCGAAAAGCTAGTCCACCTAGGCAAGAAATGCACAGACTTTGTCATTCTATCCACAATGACCCAAATAGAATCAAATAGGTTTCGAGACCGAGGAAGAATGGTAACAAAATCCATATTGATATCCTCCCACTTTTATTTAGGCAACTTAATCTCTTAATACGACCCACCAGGGCTCATGGGGTCAACCATAACTTGTTGACATACCAAGCAGTTGGACACAAAATCAATGACGTCCTGCTTTATACCACTCCACCAATAGATCTCCTTGAGATCATGGTACATCTTAGTAGAATCAAGATAGACAATATAGCACGACTCGTGTGCCTCAACCAAGATTCTTTTCTGCAAACTATCTACATCAGGAACACACAACCTCTTTTGGTAACGCAATATGCCATTACCGCTAATCTCAAAATCTGCCACCTTTTGCTAACCAACACTACCCTTGATTTTTATCACTGCAGAATCGAATACTTGCTTCTCCGTAATCTCCGGACCAAAATATGATCTAACCCCTTCTTGCACCATCACACCACTATCCTTGGAGTCCAAGAAATGAACCCCAAGATTTGCCAAGGAATGAATATCCTTTACTAATTCTTTCTTCCCTTCTTCCACATGAGCCAAACTACCCACAGACAACCTGCTAAGAGCATTAACAACTACTTTAGCTTTAATTGGATGGTAATGAAGAATCATATCATAGTCCTTGAAAGGCTCAAGCCATCTCCTCTGCCTGAGATTAAGCTCTTTCTATGAGAACACATACAACAAACTCTTATGATCAGAAAAGATATCCATGTAGACCCCATAAAAATAATGCCGCAATATCTTCAAAGAAAATACAATGGATAACAGCTCCAAATCATGAGTAAGATAGTTCCTCTCATGTACCTTCAACTACATGGAACCATAGGCTATCACCTTTCCATTCTACATAAACACGCAACTAAGACCAACCTGAGATGCATCATAATAAACCACGAACCCATAATTGCCTTCCATAAAGTTAGAACTCGAGTTGAGTTAACTTGTTGTTCAACTTCTCAAAACGCTCCTCACATGCATCCGACCAAGAAAACTTAACCTTCTTCTTAGTCAACTTAGTCAAAGGAGCAGCTACCGATGAAAAGCTCTCTAAAAAAGGCCTATAATACCCGGCTAAACCCAAGAAGCTCTGAATATCAGATGGAGTCATAGTTGTTAGACACTTCTTCACCATTGCCACCTTCTGTAGATCCACCATGATGCCTTCACTAGAAATGATGTGACCCAAGAAAGTCATAATATTCAAACAAAACATGCACTTAGAGAACTTAGAAAATAACTACTATTCCCTTAAGGTCTGCAATACTACACGGAGGTTATTAGCATGGCCCACCTCACTCTTAGAATACACCAGAATATCATCAACAAACACAATGATAAAGAGATCCAAATACTTTTGAAATGCCTATTCATTAGATCCATATATGCTGTCGGGGTATTTATCTATCCAAATGACATCACTAAAAACTTATAATGCCCATACCTAGTGCAAAAACCCAACTTATGGATATCCACCTACCTAATCTTCAACTGATGGTACCCAGACCAAAGATCTATCATAGAGAAAAACCTTACACTTTGCAACTGGTCGAATAGATCATCTATCAAGGGAGAGGATATTTGTTCTTGAACGTTACCTTATTCAACTGCCTGTAGTCGATGGACATACAAAGAGAACCATCCTTCTTGCGTACGAACAACACTAGTGTATCCCATGGGGAAACACTAGGATGAATAAACCCTTTGTCTAGAAGATCCTTAATTTGCTTCTTGAGTTTCCTTAACTCAGTCGGAGCCATTCTATACAGTGTAATACAAATTGGATGACTGTCCGTAATAAGATCAATACCAAACTCTATTTCCTTATTAAGACCTCTGGAAACTCATTAACCATATGGACCGAAAACAAATGAGGACCTTTCGAGTTAGAATCTTTAACTCAGACCAAGTGATAAAGACAACCTTTAGAGATTAACCTTTAGGTTCTAAGATAAGAAATAAACTCCCCCTTAGGCGTTAAGGAACAACTTTCCCATTCTATTTTTAGCTCACTAGGGAACCTAATGATGACCCTACGGGTTCGACAATCCAAATTTGTTTAACAAGAATGCAACTAATCCATACCCAAGATTACATCGAAATATACCATACCAAACTAAAATAGATCCGCCAACGTCTACCTATCACTCACAGATACTACACATCCCCTGTAGACCATTTAGAATGATTGGATCTCCTACTGGGGTAGAAATAGAAAACAGATCCAAAATAACTTTCGAATTAAAACCAAAAGACATAGCTAAATAATGAGTCACAAAGGAAAAGGTATAACCGGGATCAAGCAAACAATATACGTCACTAACATTCCAGTAGCAACATCAGGCGATGCCTTAGATACCTGACGGGAAGACAAACCATACAACCTATTCCAACAAGTACTGGATCTAGGAGCAGTAATACAAGTAGATGCCACACCGCTGGGTGTAGGAACAAAAGATGAAAACACCTTGTTATATGGATAATCCCTAAGACAATAGCCTACTTGGCCAAACTTGAAGCACTTATCCCTACCTTTCTAATAGAATCCATAATGAGGTCGGCCACAAAATCGATAAGGAGGACACGAAGGAATAGACTAACCTCCGCTAGCATGATACTAAGCTCTCTGCACCCAAGAATTATCACCATCATGATGATGCCTGTCGCCCGACTATTAGGGGCAAGTAGCACTGGCAGTAGAAAAGGAACTAGAACTCCCCTACTTTTATTTTCTGCCATTTCCTACCATCTCTACACCCTTGAGATTGGGCACCTCCCTAATAATAAACCTACCTCGCTTACTTTGCCTGTCTTCATATTCGGCCTACCTTTTCTTTTCATCCTTAACTTACTATATTTTAACAGTCAGCCTTAATATATCTATATCTCTTAGTAGTAAAGTAGTCTTGCTCTCTAGAATTAGATCTCTGTTCAGGCCAAAAGCGAACTTTCTCATTCTTGTCTTTATATAACCGCAAAATCAGGTGCATACCTCGACAACTGATGGAATATCAATGTAAACTCCCTCACAGACATTCTTCCTTGCTTGAGGTTAAGAAATCCTCCATCTTAGCTTCCCTCAACTCTCGAGCAAAGAATCAATCTATGAAGGCATTAGAAAAGGCTCCCCACAAACCATCCTCTTCTATATCACCGTTATCTCTGTCCCACTCCTCATACCATAGATAAGCAACCTTTTTGAGCTAATAACCTGCAAATTTTAGTCCTTCCATATTAGTAGCCCTCATTAGCTGAAAGATTTTCTTAATTTTATCAAGAAAGAACTGTGTGTCTTCCTCCAACTTCACTTTCAAAAAAGTCAGAGGACCCATCTTCATAAAATGTCCAAGCCTAGTGGCCTTATAAGATAAAATGCTGGCCATACCTCGATCGGCCTGAGTAGCAACCAATTGGGCAATAACATGCATAAACTGGTGAAGCTCCTTATTCATCATATTGCCTTGAGGGACCTGAGAAGTATTCATAGGAATTGGAGGAACTCCAGTCCAATCAGGAACAATACCTGAGATCAAAGATGTACTCCAGATGTAAGAGGTAATCCTTCAGCATTATACCTAGATGGGGCAGAAGAATTCCCTTGTGTTCCAGATCTAGGAGGTATGATTTTAAAGATGAACAAATAATGATAAAAGAATATTCTAGGACTGAGAAGTCAAGCTTGAAGAAATAATACCAAGAAAGTGAAACATTCCTAGATGTCTTGCAGCCTCTCCCAGACGAGTGTGGCACTCTACACACCCCTGAAAGATACTCTACTCAGCACAACTTTATGGACTCCCAATTGACCATGAACCTAGGCTCTGATACCAACTTGATGCAGCACGGATCAGGGGCCTTGTCATAATGGGCATCTGAAGTTCACGTAGGAACGGGGATCACCCCTTAACCTAACCTAACCACTTTATACAACCATAGAAGAGCTAAATTTTATGCATATAACAAGATTGTGCAATGCTCGTATGAAGACTTTGGGATAGGGACACAACCATGATTGACCCAACCAAGTTTGTCCATACCAAACCATCCATACCATACCAATCCAAAGAGAATATCTAAACATAATATGAAAGACAAACCCAAAATGTAATATGATGGAACAATGAGAAATTATGTCTAATGATGCCAACCTCCCATCTTATTCCATTGCCAAGGATGACACCAATATCGATCCCACCTATTTCAACCCCCAAAATACCACAAAGCCTATATCCAAAAGAATACAAATATCTAACTAGGACATGCCCACAACTATGGATAAAACCAATATCTAAAAAAATAAAAAGTCTAAGAATGTCAAACATAAAATGATGCCTTATAAAAGGATGAAAGTTCAATACTTTAGTCCAATATGCTGTCCTCAAATCAAGTACTATGATGGAGGAGTTGAACATCTAGTTCCTGCATAGCATGGGTATACAGCCGCCAGTAGATGAGTTAGTGGGTGAACATTAGCATGAATCTCGAGATAAGGATAAAGTAATTCCATTTATCAAAACTAAGTGAAAACCATCCAATGTAAACAACCATACATATATATCAGTGCTGGGATAAGGGACCGGGTTTAGCATGCCATTTAAAACCTTAACCTGGGTCGTGTAGCTTTGACGTCCTACACCCTCATGGGCCATATGTGTTCAGCTTCCTCTGCTGAAAGGGTCCCGGTGTGTGTAGCTACACAACTAGGCAATAACCCTAGGATACTAGTACATCCCTCTATTATAAATATGAAACTCGCATATGTCTATCGAAGACCCCTCATATCGGAAAATATGAGTTTTCGATTTTGATTTCCCCGGGATCGCCACCTTTCACGGCTTAGCTTACACTCCCCGCCATCAAAGGCCAATTAAAACCAAGTACAAATAATCTAATTATACATTTATTAACCAAGGATATTTGATAAACTAGTGGTATCATCATACAACCATAATTGTGAGCATTATCCATAGACAAATCATTTAGATTAAGGGGACTCTCGGTGCCCTTTCCATTCTCCATATTAAACTCTTGGGAGACTACCATGTTCTCCAGAAGCATAACCAATTAGCCTTTATCCTTTGTAAACCATTTAAACTATTTGTAGTTTTATGCATAAGCTGAAAATAAGCAAGAGTTCCCTTTTAAAAGAGTCAATGCAATAAATATATCTTTATATGCATTTAATCAAACACCTTGGGGGCATAGTATAACCAAAACCAAATTCCATTACCATTAAACTATTACGATGTAATTCCATTATCCAAAACCACCATTAATACATAGAAAGCATAATTAAAACCATAAAAAATCACAACCAACCCTTTAACATCAAAACTCCCAAATCAATAATTGAAAATCAAAACCATACAAAAGTAAAACCATGAAATCAACCATATAACCATGCTTTTAGGTGAAATTACAAGTAGGGAAGAGAATCATGCCTTAAACCAAGTAGATCAATGGAAAGAATTCACCAAGACAAGCCCCAAAGTAATCCCTTAGTTGAAACCCTAGCTCTTTGCCCTTAAAGCTTTTTAGAGAATTATGATATGTTTTGGAAGAGATTCTAAGTGTTTAAGAATAAAATAATAGGGTAAATAACCTGCTAAATATATTAGAAGTCATGGGTCCTTATTAGGTTAAGTAGGAAAATGTCTAGAATACCCCACTTTAATCCCATCAAAACCCGACATAGGGTTATGACTGACCTCCTCACGAGTCATAACCTAGCTATCGATTGTTACCCACCTAATCATAACCAATCCTCAACCATGAATCAGACTCTATCCAGTATGAACCATGATCCGTATCCCTGGCAGAATGTAACACTCGGAGGATCAAACATTGACCACCTTACAAGTCACCTATATGACTCTTACCCATGCCTTACGAATCATACGCTCAAGCCATATCCATTAGAGTGTCCAAGACTATCCCACCAACTAACACTGGTCAGCTTATGATAGGTCTTCACAACCCGTACCCAACCTTACGGCTCATACCATAAGTGTTAATGGGTCCAAAAAATGAGATTCCAGGTAATTTTCTATGGGTGCAAACTTGGAATGCTTCAGGTGGGTAGTGGTTAGAGTTATAAGATTGGGGTGGGTTAGGGTTTTAAAGGTAAACATAATTATTATAATTAATCATTAGTTGGCCATTAAAAAACACATCATTAATGAAGTGGGGTTGGATTATTCCGTTAAATGAAAATAAAAAAAGCCCTAATAGGTATACGTGAAAGGCAATTCAGACCCAATAGGTAGATGGAGGTATTTTTGCACCATTTAACATAATTGAAGGATAGTTTAGGCCCTTTTACTTTACGAAAATGATGATATCCATATTGTATTTTTATTATTTAGGCCTAAAATACCATGTGGGGCCCTCTTGAGGATTCACACTTTCAAAACTATCAACATGTCCCTCGAAGCTCAAGGATTGTTTATCCTCTAGAATGGGTAAATTTTGTTCGCAAACAATACCAAAATTGACTTATCAAAGAACTAGGGATTTATAACAAAATTCGAAAATTAACTCAAGAATTAGATGGAAACTTTTAACGTTTACAATGAGGAAATAATTACCCTGAGCTCACCAATATCTCAAGATGACTGAAAGATCACTCTCCCAATTTTCAACACTTTGTAGGACTTTTTTCGTCTTGAGAATTGTAAGAAATAGTAGAAACTTAGGTAAGTGTTGAAATAAATGCTATCCCTGGTGCTTCTTAAGCAGTCACAGCTAAAGAGGTCTCTGGTCATAGGCCTCCCCTCCGTAAAAGCCAATAAGGCATCGCTTAATCAACGTCCTCTTTAGTTGTATGCTTTTAATAAAGCAATCAATGTGGAACAACCTTCGCCATTAAAGCGATTATGTGGATGCTATAGAGGCCTACGCTAAAGGGACTAAAGGTTTGCTTTAGCAGATCCGCCACCTAAACTTGGATTTTGCCAAGTTTTCATCGACCCCTTAGTATTCATTTAGAATTTTGTGAATGAAAGTGAACTATGTTATCCTATCAATTTTGACATTCAGAACTTAATGTCGCCATTAAAATTTCCATCCGAGGTCATTTTGATTAAATATAGCCCCCACCCAATGGCCACATTTACTAAATTCTATCCTACAACCCAAAATGAGTTTAAAAGACTTGGGACCCAACGCAAAGGTCCCCATAGCCTAAAATCAAATTTTTGAAGTTGATGGAACTGTCAGAATTTGCATAAGATGTTGATAACCTACAGTTTACACCCGATACCCTTACCAGTGATGTTCAAAATAGGGAATTAAATCTATAAACTAATCGAACTACCCGGTAACTGAACTATCAGCTCCAGCAAGTCTCAAATGACTTAGGGAAATCATAGGAAATTTGAAAATAGGAAAAAGTATGGAAATGCAAAAAATAACCTACAGGGTCATCACAATATCCACTATTAAAAGTAATTTCCTTCGTAAAAGTAAATCATTAGGATGTACTTGAAGGATTGAACAGTTGGAGATACTGGGACCACATCCTACTCTCAATCTCCCAAGAAGCTTCCTTTACTGGGTGGTGTATCCATTGAACCTTTACTACTAGAATCTTTCTATAGTAGAACTGCCCGACATTCCTGGTAAATATGAGAATAGGCTCCTCTGTGACAATCAACCTCTCATCCAACTGAACTGAATTACACCGAAGTATATATAAATCATCGAGAATGTAATTTCATAGCATAGAAGCATGAAAAATTGGATGAACTACGGAAAAATCTAGGGCAAGGACAACTCATAAGCAACCTCTTCAACTGTTCAAAGTATCTCAAAAGGTCTAATATTGCTAGAGCTGAGCTTGACTTTCCTCTTGAACCTCATTACGCCATTTGAGGGAGATACTCAGAGGATTACCCAGTCTCAAAATCTAAATATTAAGGCAAAACGCTTATGATATATATAAGAATTCTGTCTACTTTGAGCTCCCCTCAACCTATCTTGAGTCCCCTTGATTCTATCCAACAGCTCATAAAGTAAGTTAGTGACACGAGGACTAACCTCAGAGGTCTCAAACTATCCTATCAGAGATCGACAACACCTATCATATAGTTCTTCAAACGGTGCCATCTTAATGTTTATATTATAGGTATTCTTATATGCGAACTCTGGCAATGTTAAGTGCTGAGCCCACCGACCTCTAAAATCCATAAGATACACTCGGAGCATATCTTCAAGAATCTGAATAGACTGCTCCAACTCCCCACCGGTCTGAGAGTGAAAAGTGGTTTGAAAAGTCCTCTAGAAGCTAGAGGTAAAAACCGATCACCTTTATGAAATAATAGATATGGGCACTCCATGCCTGCGAACTATCTCATGAACATAGATATAGGGAAACCTACCGGTATTGAAGGACATCTAAATAGGAATAAAATTACCTAATTTGCTCAACCAATATCCAATGACCCAAATATTGTTCGGGAAGTGTGAGGTAAACCACAAACAAAGTCTATGGTGATCCACTCCCACTTCCATTAAGAATGGGCTATCTCTAAATCAGGATACCAGGCCTCTAATGCTTGATCTTCACATACCGGCAACATAGTCATCGAGCTATAAATCCCGCTATATTTCTCTTCATTCCTCTCCACCAATAGTGCTACCTTTAATCCTTATACATATTTGCCGACCCAGAGTGAATGGAGTATCAGAAGATGTAAGCCTCATCTAATATCAAGTGAATCAAGTCACCAACAATCGAAACATAAATGCGACCATTATATCCAAGGATTACCCTTAGAATCAAGGATATCCCTCTTGGACTCACCCTTCAGCACCTAATTATGGATGACACAAAGTCGCTTTTCCTTAAACTGGCAACACTAATTTTTCTCAAATAAGGAATACCTCACCTCCACTCTAGCAAGGATCCTTCTAGAGTCTGAATTATTAAGTCACACTACCAATATGTCTAAGGATTGGATGTCCCACACCATGTATTTTTAGAAACAAAAATAGAAGCCAACTACCCATACTTACCACCTTCTATCTTAGGGCATCCTCTACCACATTTGATTTACTCGGATGGTATAGAAAAGAGATGTCATAATTCATAGTAACTCTATCCTTATATGCTATCTAGAATTAAGCTCTCTCTGAGTTATAAATACTGAAGATTACGATTACTAGTGTAGATTTCACCATAAATTCTATAGAATGCCTCCAAATTTTAAGCATAAAATGACCACTGCCAACAACAAATCATAAATAGGGTAGTTGTGCTCCTGCTCCTTCAACTACTTGGATTCATAAAAAATATCTCCGCACTGTTGCATCAACATACAACCCAAACCAACAACGAAAGCAACAAAATATATGATAAATCCCTCGCCTTCAATAAGAAGTGCTAATATTAGAGTTAAAAGTGGGAAAATACTTAAGCATCATAAATGTGGACTCATACTCCTCAAACCACTAGATAGGAACCTCCTTCTGGCTTATTTGGTCATTAATACTGAAATTGTAACAAAACCTTCTACGAATCATCTGTAGTTAACTGCCAAACTAATAAGACTACAAATCTTAGATGGATATGTAGGTCTGGCCTAATCTCGAATAGGCTCAAGCTTCATCGTATCCACCATAATCCCAACATTAGACACCATATGTCCAGGGAATATAACCAATTCAAGGTAGAACTCACACTTTGAGAATTTAGTGAAAAGCCTATGATTTCTTAAAGTCTAAAGCAAAATCCTAAAATGCAACATATGCTCCTTCATACTCCTCTAATACACAAGAATGTCATCAATGAATACAATCACAAAGGAATCAAAATAAGGTATAAACATACAGTTCATTAAATCTATTAACATAGCTAGGGAATTAGTCAACCCAAAAGATATCTCCAAGAACTCGTAATGGCCATAGAGAATCTTGAAGGCTGTCTTTGGGATATCCTCAGTCGAATCCTCAACTGATGGTAACCAAATCTAAAGTCAACCTTAGGGAACACTGTTGCTTCCTGAAGCTGATCAAATAAGTCATTGATACTAGAAATAAGATATCTATTCTTTACTATCACCTTACTCACCTGACTGAAATCAATACATATAGGAACAAATCCATTTTCTTTATGAACAAGACAGAAGCACCCCGAGGTGACACACTCAGCATAATGAAACCCGTACCCAGAAGATCCTCAAGTTGATAATTTAACTCCTTAAGAATGGTAGACGACATACAATAAAGTAAAATAGAAATAGGTCGGGTGTCTGACTTATGATTAATAACAAAATAAGTGTCACAACCAACTAAAGTTCTCTATACTCCTTCACAACTCATACATGCTTGAAGGATTTAAGTTGTGTTGATGGAATCATTTTGTCTCAATCAATTAAGATGTAATTTTAAGGAAGGCATAGTAGATTGGTAGGAAAAACATCATGAAAATCATGAACAATAGGAACAGAGTCAAGTGAAGAACTCTCTGCACTAACATCACGAATATAAGCAAGATAAGACTTGGACCCCTCGATATAAGTCTAATAGCCTGAACATAAGAAATAATCCTCATAAGCGCGTAACTAATAGATCTATGCCACACAACTAGGCGTATGCCAAACATGGCTAAGGTAACGGTCATGAAAAAATAAACCAAGAACACATAATGGAGGTATAACAATTTCATGTCTAGAATCATTTCAAAGTCTTCTATATCTAATATTATAAGATAGCACTGAGTATCAAACTCTCCAATAATCATAACACATGATCTATAGACCCGATCCTCTTCTAAAGAATCACCAATGGGAGTAGATACAAATAACGGCACAAATAAAGAATTCTAATACAACTCTAATCGCGGAGCATAATATGTTGACATATAATAGTAAGTGTATCCCTGATCAAAATAAAGCAAAGGACAGCTTATGGCACACCAAGATCGTACCTTTAATAACTACATCCAAAGTCACCACCTCTGGTCTACCAGAGACAACATATAAATAACCTCACGATCCACCTGGCTGGGTGCCTAGTCGATCACCTATCCTAAATACCTGAGGACATCCATGAGAGTCCTGGGGCTACCCCGACGACCCTACACACCACCTCTAACTAGGGTGACCTAGTCCTATTAGTGGAGCAATCTGTGCTACTGGAACAACTATCCCACATCAGTATATTCTCTTGAGAAAAAACCAAATGCCCCAGAGTTTTAATACACCACAAGAGCTGCATAATATCCAAAAAATTCAAATGATCTAAAATAACCACCTCAGCTACAAAACACAAAATATGCCTCTCTTGAAGGCTGTCCCCTCCTCTGGCTAGAAATATCATTATAGCTGGGTTGACCCCATCATAAAGCTGAAGGCAACATGAATGGGCCTATTAGACTGACACTAATACTATAAGACTAGTATGGAGGGTACCTACCCTAAGAACCTCTGTCGTTAAACCTTGACCCACTCAAATTTCCACTGAAATAACCTTAACAATGTAGTCTCTTCACAATACCCCCTTGGGCCTCGATATGCATATCCTTCCTGATTTAACCATAATAAAATACTTTATTGAAAAATATGCCAACAAAAACAAAAATCTGTGTATCCATGTAAGGGGAAGTCTCAATCGCAAAACAAAACACCGAATACACTCATACTCAGTCAGCAAGATAGATATAGCATGCCTAGCCAACTCAAAAAATAGATCCTCATACTCTAAGATGGTCATAGAACCCTACTCTAATATCACAAACTACTTTTTTAGATGCTCTCTTAGGCTATGAGGGATATACTTCTGTAAGAAAACCTTAAAAAATTGAGTCCATGTCAAAGATGGAGATTCAACTGGCCTTTAATCAAGATAACCTCTCTACCAATGTGGAGCTTCCAGATCTTACTAAAAAGTACTGTAGTTGATCCTGTGATCCTCAACTATGCCCAGATTTTTGAGCCTATCCTTAAAAAAATCAAGAACTTTTATGAATCTTTGATTGGTGCCTCATAGAACCTAGCTAGAGTCAATCTTTGAAATTTACCCAATATCTTATGGTTTTTAATAGATATAGCAGCTAGGCAACTACCCACTATGCAACTACCGTTGCTGGTGGGATTTAAACTCTAGGATGTATAGATACAAGCAACACGCCTTCCATGGTACCGCTCTAAATCATAGACTGGGCATAATCATATGGTGAACCACTAACCAAACCTAATAGCTGAACCCAAAAGTCTCTGAGCAGTGATAAAGAAACAAACCCCAATTAAGCCTGGGCTAACCCTAGACCACCACTAGTTGGGGTGGAGGAATCTTTGATGCAAAAGTTGGAATAGGGTCTGGTAAAGGCTTCTTATCTTGATCTCTTTATGGGGATAATGCTCTCATCTTCCTGACCTTTAGGTCATCTATGTTCTTTGGTAGGATCTATTATTGCAGACTCGGGGTCCTCATATCTCATAGAAGTAGCTCACATCCTAGCTATCTATAAAAGAGTGAAACCAATGAATATTAGAAAATAAAATAGACTCATACCACAAAAAGAGTAAAGGCAGTGAAGATTTCCTAAGAATGTCCTGTAGCCTTCCAAAGATAATAAATAGACATGATCATTTCCATCCACAGGACTCTACTAGAAACTTACTCTTGTACCAACAATACCAATAAACCTAGACTCTGATATCAATTTGTCATGATCCAATTTCTGTAGTCATGATGACACATACTTTATCTCTCCAGTAGCTAGTCAATAGAAAATTACATAAATGCTTAACTTTTGCAAGTAGTTCTATTACAAGCCATAATACAGAATAATAATAGCATTACTAAAGCGGAATAAAATGAAAAATAACAATATCACACAACCTAGTAAGGTCGGTACAAGAGACTCTAAGAAAACCTTAAAAAATTGAGGCATATACTTTTCTAAGAAAAACTTAAAAAAGTGAGTCTATGTCAAAGAGGGATATCCAACTGGACTGGAATCAAGATAACCTCTCTACCAATGTGGATATTCTAGATCTAACTAAAAAGTAGTGTAGTCGATCCTATGAGTCTCAAATAGGCCCAGATTTTTGAGGCTATCCTTAAAAAAATCAAGAACTTTTATGAATCTTTGATTGGTGCCTCATAAAACCTAGCTAGAGTCAATCTCAGAAATTTACCCAATATCTTATGGTTTTTAATATATATAGCAGCTAGGTAACTACCCACTATCCAAGTACCGTTGCTGGAGGGATTTAAACTCTAGGAGCTATAAATACAGGCAACACCCCTTCCATGGTACTGCTATAAATCATAGACTGGGCATAATCATATGGTGAACCACTAACCACACCTAATAGCTGAACCCAAGAATATCTTAGCAGTGATAAAGAAACAAACCCCAATTGATCCTGGGCTACCCTTAGACCACCACTTGCTGGGGTGGAGGAATCTTTGATGCAGAAGTTGGAATAAGGTCTGGTAAAGGCTTCTTATCTTGATCTCTTGATGGGGATGATTCTTTCATCTACCTGACCTTTAGGTCATCCATGTACTTTGGTAGGATCCATTATCGTGGAATCGGGGTCCTTATATCTTATAGCAGTAGCTTGCACCCTAGCTATTTGCAAATGAGTGAAACCTATTGAATATTAGGAACCAAAATAGACTCATACCACAAAATAAGTGAAGATTCCCTAAGAATGTCCTATAGCCTCTCAAAGATAAGAAATAGACATCATCATTCCCATACATGGGACTCTGCTAGGCTCTTTCTCTTGTACCAACAATACCAATAAAACTAGGCTTGATACCAAATTGTCACGATCTAATTTCACGAGTCATGATGATACCTACTTTATCTCTCTAGTAGGTAAGCTAAATCATAGCCTAGAACTATATATAGTGGGCTAGTCAATAGAAAATTATATAAATGCCAAAATTTTGCAAGTAATTATATTACAAGCCATAATACATAAGAATAATAGCATTAGTAAAGAGGAATAAAGGGAAGAATAACAATATTGCACGACCTAGTAAGGTTGGTACAAGAGACCCTTGCAAAATAATAAGATTACTATTAATTTCAAATATACAATCTCAAAATAAAAAGACTAAAAAAAATTGAAGGAGAGAAAGTCAACTCCAGCTTTGAGACCTTATCTCTTAACTCTGAAATCAACGACGACAGATTGTACTCAGACCTACACCACAAAAGAAAATAAAAGTATAGTATGAGCACTAAAGAAATGCGTATTCAGTAGTCATCATTGACCAACTGAGCTAAATCATAGTATAAATACCATAAAACGTAAGTTAATAAACTATGCAAGGGGAAAAGTGCTAACTTTGAATAATACTCAAATACTTAAAGTAAACAACCGAATAAATAATATCATGAGAACATAACCATAAATTGTATAAATAGGCCCCATAAGCTCGAGAGATGTAAACAAAAGTAAATAAACTAATGCAAGATCCCATAAGCCTTGTGGATGCAATCAAGAAGAAGTACTATCTGTACACTCTTGAAATATCCAAACCTTAAAACTGTAATCGTAGATCTCTCTATATCATAAATATAGGCTCAAACTAATTTGATAACCATCATAATTTACCTCTCAATACCAGAATCAAATTGGATAGTATCTCACATGCCATACTTAAACCAAATTTAGTGTCATGAATACTGAATTTGAAATGAAATAGATGTCATTATTTGTCAGACATGAACCAGTGTAATACCATATTTTGTAAGACTTGAACCAGTCTTAAAATTCCCAAGTACCGTACTAACCTAGAATAAGTCATAATATGCCCAAATCCCTATTTAGATCAATAATATAAACAAATCAATGTAAGAACGCTTATTAACACAACAAAGAGATTATAGTAATCTTGTCCTAAGGTGGGCTGGAGGGGCCCAATTCTAACCTCGAAAGTTTATTTTAAAGCAATTACTACCCTAATCTTGGATAAGGTTCTAAATCATACTACAAGGTTCAAGATAAGCCTTATTGCATACTAATATATCAATTAATCCAAAGAAACAAAGGATTAAGTCAAATACACCAAATTATAATTCACTAACCAGCTAACTAATCTATATTTGCTAAATATACCACCAAGTAATAATTTTCAAATGAACACTAGGATAATTTTATATTGATAATAAAATTAAGCTAAATCTAAGAGAAGGGTAAGACTAGACTACCTGGATGCCAAAGAACATCTAATAAAGTCTACTAAATTAGAGATTTCACCTTTTAAAAGCCTCCGTATGATGACATGCTCTATGTGTTAATATTAGAATAATGATCTACACATTTCATTGTTATGATTTAAGTTCAAAATTAAGTCAAAATCCTAGGTCGAGCCTACTTACGGATTCACACTTCTGAAATCATCAACATGTCCCTCTATGTACAGAATAGGTAATTTTTTAAGGTCAAATGATACAAAACACAACTCACCAAAGAAAAAGGATTTATGACTAAATTAGAGAATTTACTGAAGAATTAGATGGAAATAAAAAAGGTTTATGATGAGGAAATGGTTATCCTGAGATGACGAACACCCCATAATCACCTAAAGATCACTCTTCTAACTTTCCACATTCTTTAGGGCTATATGTCTTTAGAGACTTGAGAAATAATAGAAAATTAGGTATGGATTTAAATAAATGCTATCTTAGATGCCGATTAAACGACCTCATATTCTCTTAAGTGGTCACCGCTAAAGAGGCATAGTACCACTAATGCAATCCCAGGTCATGGGCTGCCCCTTCGCCAAAACATACAAGGCATCGCTAAGCAACGTCCGCTTTAGAGGTAGCATTCCACTAAAGAAATCTTGGCGGGATAGCCTTAGATGGTAAAATGATCGGTTGGCTTCTAAAGTATCCTTTGATAATGTGGCTTCCACTAAAGCGACCAAAGGTCCATTCTAGCAGATGCACTAACTAAACTTGGATTTTGCCAAGTTTTCACTAACCTCGCAAGATTTATTCAAAATATCAAATATTCAAACGAACTATGACACCCTATTAAATTTGACATTTTAGAATCAATGACACCATTAAAATTTCCATCTGGGGTCATTTCGATGAAATATGGGCTCCACACCCAAGGGACACTTTTACTAAGTTCCAGCCCAAATTCCCAAAATAAGTTTGGAAGTCTTAGGACCTAAACCAAAGGTCCCTCAAGTTGAAAATCAACATTTAAAAATTGATAGAACAATTAGAATTTGCATATGAGGTCGTTAAATTGATTTTTTGCATCCATTATCTAATCCTTACCAGCAAAGACTTCAAAATAGAAAGTTGGCTCTAAAAACCAATCGCACTGCTTGACAACTAAAATGTCAGCTCCAGGAAGTTACAAATGACTTGGGGTAGATATAGAAAAGCTATAAATGATGGAAAAGTGTGGAAATGTAGTGAATGAAATCGAGGGTTATTACAATACACTTTTTATACTTTCAGATATTGGAGTTATTTCTATTAGACGAGACCATTGTACGAATTTACAATGTATCCATAGTCATGGTTTAGCTTGTCGTATCTCACTATAGAGCAGTGCTTTACCCCTGTAGGAAGGGGGGTTCTTTCTTGGGAGAAGGGTTCTTGTGGCCTTGGTACATGGCCAAATACCCTCTCAACTTGTTAAAACCCGATGATTTAGCCTACATCTACTTAAATAATGGTTCTAGACTAAGCTTGGATATTCTACGACATTATAATATCTCCCTCTAGGGGTTATGCATCCCTAAATAGCAACTAATTGAGTTGGACGGTTAGGGGAAAGGAGCTGCAATTCCCATATTTTCTTTACCACTTCTCCTGATAGTATTGGAATCCTTCTACATTATCTATACCAGATATAATTAGTACTGAATTAGTAACTGGAACATGGTTGATTTAGAGTCATGGAGGTATTTTATGGAGTGGGAAAAACTGGGTGACTTAAAATAGAAAGAATTAGTTAATTAAGAAAAACTATTACCTCATGTAAGAATTATGTTCGAAAGGAAAATATGGGGGCACTTTATCATCATGTCTACCTTTGCTTCCTAAGAAACTCTGTTAACAAAATGATTTTGCCAAAGAACCTTCACTAATGCAATATCCTTATTCCTCAACCTATGAATCCGACAATCAAGGATTTCAATAAAATCCTTTTCATAAGAGATACTATCTTTCACGCCTATACTTTCTAAGAGAAGAACCAATGCGGGATCACCAACACACTTCTTTAGCAAGGAACATGAAAGACTGGATTCACTGCTACTTAGTTCACCATCAAATCAACATATAGTCCACCTTTTGAAAGTGACCTAAACTCTCATTATAACAAATAAAGTGGGGGATGAGCTTTCCTTCCATCCCATAACTTTTCATACTTTTCAAAAATGAGACTTTCAAGTAGACAAAATCACCAACGGTAAACTCAAGTTCCTTTATTCTCACATTTAAATAGGACTTCTAACAACTTTGAGCCATTGTCAACCTTACTCTAATAATCTAAACTTTCTCCATAACCTCATGGACTGAGTATGTCCCTATCAATGTAGTTTTACCAACTACAAACCTACCAATATGAGATCTATACCTCATTTCATAAAGTGTCTCAAATAAGGCCATTAGAATAGTAGAGTGATAATTGTTAATATAAGTAAAATCGATCAATGGTAGATGATCATCCCCAAAACCCTTAAAATTAATCATGCATGCCCTCAATATGTACTTTAAGGTCTGAATGGTCCTTTCTGCTTGACTATCAGTCTGTGGGTGAAAGGCTATACTAAGATGAACTTGAGTACCAAGAACCTTCTAGAAAGCCTTCCAAAATCAAGAGGTAAACTAAGTACCACTATATGAAATGATACTCAAAGTTACACCATGAAATTTCGCCAACTCTTTCAGGTAAATTTTAGCATAATCCTTGGCTGAATTCTAAGTATTAAAAAGTGGGAAATAGGATGACTTAGTCATCTTGTCCACAATAACCTAAATAGAATCATGCTATCAATGAGTAAGAGGAAACCTTGTAATAAAGTCTATTTTTACTACCTATCACTTCTATATAGAAATATTGTTGTCCTAAAGCACGCCAATTGGTCTCTAGTGCTCAACCTTAACCTACTAGAAACTTGGGCACTTAGCTATAAATTTTGCAATTTACTTCTTCATACTACTCCATTAACTGACTTTACGTAGATCATAGTACATCTTTGTGTCTCCTAAAGGAATAGAATATTGAGATCCATAAGCCTGTTATAGCATCCATTATCTCAAACCATCTACATTCGGAACACAAGGTATGCCCTTGTAGAGAAGAACAACATCTCTCTCTTGGGTGAAAACCTCAATCTTCTCACTTTAGACCTCTATTTTCAACCTGAGAGAAATAAGATCACTATTTAGATTTTCCTTAAACTAATATACCAAAGAGGATTCTAAACCATTCTGGACCAAAATACTACCTTCGACCGAGTCAACCAATCAAATTCCTAGACTTACAAGTTTTTGAACCTCATGAGCTAGTTATTTCTACTCATCCTCTACTTAAGAAAAAATTCCCATAGATAATCTACTAGGGGCGTTTTCCACTATATTGGCTTTACCTAGATAGTACTAAACACTCATATCATAATCCTTTAACACTTCTAGCTATCTTCTATGATTAAGATTTAGACCTTTCTAACTGGACACATATTGAAGACTTTTGTGATCTGTGAATAAATCAACATGAACCCCGTAAAGGTAATGCCTTTAAATTATTAACGCAAAAACAACTGCGGGTTACTCCATATCATAGGTCGAGCAATTCTTCTCAAGAAACTTGAGTTGTCTAGAGAAATATGCAATAACTTTGCAATGATACATCAACTCAAAACAAAGTTAAACCCCGAAAAAATAAAAACTAAACCATAAAACCATCAGATCCCTCGAGCAGAGTTAAAAGAGGAGCAATAGTGAGTCGGTTTTTAACTCTTGTAAACTCTTCTCGCAAGAATTTGACCACTAAAATCTGACTTTTTTACTGAGTCCACCAAGACAAAGGATAACTAATAAAGGAAAATCCATTGACAAACCATTTTTAGTTGATGGTTAATCCCAAGAATCTCCTGATATTTTCTAGAGATATGGGTCTAGGCTAGTTTCCATCTGCTTTGATCTTTTGAGGATTAACCCAATGCTTTCTGCAAAAATATTATGACCAAGGAAAGTTAATGATTCTACAAAAATTCACAGTTGGTGAATTTGGAGAATAGCTGGCAATCCTTAAGAATCTACAAGATAATCCTCAGATGTTTTGTATGTTCACCATCACTCAAAGAATAAATGAGGATGCCATTTAAGTAGACAATAACAAAGATGTCAAAGTACTACTTAAACACCGTATTCATAAAGTCCATAAAAGTTATAGGAGAATTCATCAGTCCAAAAGACATAATGAAAAATTCAAAGTAACCATATCTTGTTCTATAGACTGTTATTGGAATGTCACATTCTCTGACTAGGAGCTGATAATAACATGATCTAAGGTCTATCTTAGAGAAGCATCTTGCACCTAATGAAGAGACACTGGTCTTGATATAACCCTTGTTTTGAAGGCCCTTCAATTGTTTCTTCAACTATTTAAGCTCGATTGGAGATATTTTAAAGGGAGGAATTTAAATAGTTTGGGTATTTAGAAGAAAATTTGTGCCGATGTCAATTTACCACTTGGGAGAAGCTCTTGGTAGATCTTTTGAAAAAACTTCTGAAAATTAATTTACCATTGGAATTGGCCCAAAAGTTTGGTTTTTGGATTTCGAATCCTTAACCGGATCTTAGGTGGATTTATACACCTAAGTGTTGTTATTCGACCTTAATTAGCTTAGTTTTGAGGACTTCTCATGTGTGTAATGAGTTAATGTTTATATAAATGAGAATCTAAGTGTTAAGTTACGTAATGTTGATGTTTAGGGTTTGTTCAAACAAAAGTTGGAATTAAACTGTTCAATTAAAGTTCAAACGAGATGATTAGTACTCTTAGCTTAAGTTATGTTCTATTCTAGTTTGTCTTGTGTGATTCTAGTAAGTTAAAGAAATTAATTAGTTTTTTTTTTATGTTGTAGGAAGATTGGTGTGATGTTTAGGATGATACTGGGATGGAATATGAGCTTTTTTAGAAGAGGAAACACAATCACAAAGATAGGAGCAAAGGACCAAATGCAATGAGAAAACAACAACCAAACTAGAATTTGTGGACTCATTGGCATGCCGCGCTGCCTATCCACCTCTATAAGGGCGAGACATGCCCTTGGATGCAAATTAAAATGAGTAAAACACTGTGCCTCAATGATATCAGCATGCCATGCTTGCTATCTTATGTGATAAGGGCGTGGCATGCTAGCTAGATAAAATCAACCTTGTTCTTTTATAAATAGGACACTCCAACCTTTGTGTATTCACTTTGGACGACCTTGGGACACTGAAAGATGATTGAGGAGGATGAAATTAGGATTTTATTCTAATTTTTAGTATATTCTTGAATTTTTACATGCATTCCATTACTTTGATTCTTTGTACATTCATGAGTGGCTAAACACTTTTTTCTGGGGTTAAGGCCAAGAAATGATTGCTCATGCTTGTTAATAGACTTGGTTTATGTTATTACCATTATTGGTTGTTAATGTATCCTTGTTTTTACTATATTATGGATTCATGAAACATAGGATAAATGCTTAATTCTATCATGATCGCAGAAGGAGGAACAATAGAATAGAATGTGGGATATGTGTAATAGAATCGTAATCGTTCAATGAATTGAAGTTATGATTTGCTTTTAGGATAGGAATATACCTAATTATCCCTATTCGGTTCATATATGGAAAGAATACAAATGCGTTTAACTTAATACTTACACCCCTTCTCAATGATGTAGTCATGGGGCTACATTAGATAATTGATTAGGGGTTCAAAAGTTCGTAATCATGCTGTGAACCCCGTGAACCAACCACCAAGATAATCAACTAAACCAATGAAGTTATATAGATATGTAGGATTGTCCCTAGTGCTTTTGCCCTGGGTTTTCCCCATCATTGTCCAAGACCATTTTAATTAACATATTGTTAAGTTTAATTTTAGTTATTTACTCTCAAACACTTTTGGTTACGTTTGTAGTTGGTTAATCTTAATAGTTTAACTAGACTTATATAGTGGGCTAACACAAGTCCCTGTGGGATTGATATTTGCATTTTATTAAGGCCACTATATTACTTGGGTGGATCACATGCACTTGCATTTGCACTTGGGTACAATAAGTTTTTGGCGCAGTTGCCGAGGACTTGTGAACTAGCAACCACCTTAGTTTTAGTTTTGCTTTTTGATTTCTTAAGTGCTAATAACTTGATCTTAGCTTCTAAATTTGCAGGCCTGGGTTTAAAAAACTAGTAAGCTATAAGGGTCCGGGAGTTGGTTGAGTCATATTATCACCACCCAAATTTAAGGGTCACGATGGCACTTGTCGCGGCGTACCTTGTCAAGTAAGCATATCACGCAAATTGATACACAAAAAGAGAATAAATGGAAATAGCCCTAATGAACGGATTCTAGAACGAAGCCGAACCATATTAAATAACAAGTAGAAAAAGAATATAATCAACAATACAACCATAACTCCTAAAAACTGATAAAAACAATATAAGAACGTATCTAGTATAACTCTAATCCAAAAAAATACATAAGATGTCCAAATATAAGAGAAAATCTATCTCTGAAGTGTAAGTAAAGACATAGTCTATAAGAAACGAAGTTGAATATATTCGGATGCCTAAAAGTCAAATCTGACCTTGAAACCACCAAATATTGCCCGGATCAACAAAGCAGGGGTGGACTCATACCAGGACCTACACCAAAAGGGCTAGTAGGTGTAAGTATGATCCACTTGTACTCAGTAGATATCATAGGCCAACCGAGCAAAGAAGATAGTAAAACATACAAAATATAAATAAAGGGGACATCACCTGCAATTAGAAACTGTCCCATAATGGTAGCCTACACTGCTTGTACTAACCATTCTAATGTATCACATATATTTGAAACAATAATAAGCAAATAGAACACAAGTATACATCATACCACATATAGGTAGAAACAAGGAAGAACATGTATATACAAGACCGTCAAGTACAAATAATGAAAAATAGAACAAATAGAAATATGACAAGTCAATATGGAAATTCGATCACAACATAAACACTATAAAACAAGTTTAATGTGTAAGATGATGATGATGATGATGATGATGATAATGATAATGCATAAGGTTCTTGCAATACCTCTGTATACACCCATGGAGGAAAGCCTCCCAAAGTGGGTCGTCACCCATATACAATCATTATATATATATATATATGTGTATATATATATATATATATAAACCTATATCCATGTCTCCTCTATGGCACATCCATTGAGGAGGATTTTATAAGATTCCATGTTTTCTGTCATAAAAATGTGTTGTCAGTGTTTCTCAGATATTGCCACGATAGTACCCTTTTTATAATGAATGAGTATTCCATAAGGATGTAATGTGTACAACCAATCACAATGAATATTTCCACAACAAACCACAAGATGTACTTCCACAACTAACTATAATGATATATTCCACAACCACGTGAGCCAATATCCACTCATTATTTCAACCATCCATGAATTTCCACATAATTTATGTGCCAATAAAGTATGAATGTAACACAATACTCCAAGGATACAAAAATAGTCATTTATACAACACAATACAATTATTCATATGTATTTCAGGCTATCAACATCACACAGGACGCCACACGTTCACACATAACACACAACATCTCTAATCAACAATTACATCACATATAGGCCCTGACACGAGCTCATCATATTAAGACAGGAAAATTCATGATTAGTTTCCATCTTCTTAACATGCAATTTTTATACAAATTAACTACGTAATCCAGTCTGAAGAGTTCAGCCACAACCTACCTCAAAAGCCAAAACCGATCCACTATACTTCAATCCACGACCTTACTTCTCACGAACAATCCAAAATTCAACTAAAACCAAGAAATATAGAATTTATGCATCAAAACAAAGCCAATGATACCCTTCTTTCCTACTATTATTTCAGGGTCAAAACAAACCCCTAAAATGGGTTTTTGAAAAAGAAGAGCAAAATCATAACTTCAAAAATGTGTTCTCCATATATATAGGAATCTATATCTGAAAACCCAAGTCAAATCGAGTAAAAAACGAGGCTCAAATCAAAGAAAAACCATTTTGAGCTTTATCGGGTAAAACCTTTGAAATCCATTTTTAAATCAAGAATCAAAGTTGTTTTGAAGATGAAATTGGGGAAAAACTAGTAATTATTGGATTACGAATGTTATTCAAGTGAAAAGGTTTAGAATTTGGTGCTAAATCAAGTAATATGACTTTTAGGGGGAGGGGGTGAACAATTATTAATCAAGAAATTTGATAAATAAAAAGGATGAATTGTAACCTTAAATCCATAAGAGAATCAAGAAATAAATGTTAATCTAGCTTTCGAACCACCTACAAGTTTCACTCTTAAGCTCTCACACTATTTTAGGGTCTAGCTCTCAAATGGGAAGATGAAAAATGAGCAAAATCGAGTAAAATGGGGACATTTATGCTCATACCAGGTTACTAGGTTCCTAAGGCACAAAACTCATGCCCTAAATGAATTTTATCCTTTGTGGTCCAAGTTGCACCAGCAACCTAGTGCACCGGACTTTCTAAGTCTAAAACGGACTTCGATGGGGTGCCTGATATTTTTTCAAAATTTGAAATATGCAAATGAGCTATGTAACCACGCTAAATTCGATACTCCAAACTCAATGGCGATATCAAATTTTGAAAAAATGTCATTTTCACATAGACAACCCCCGAAACCTAAAATAAAAATTTTCTAAATTAGGGTCGAAAAGAGATTTATAAGCCATAAAACCACACCAACCATTTTACTATCCTAAAATTGATGTTCTAAATTTGCTGGCGTAGTTCGTTCAGTATCCATCACACAAATCAAAAGATAACAATAGAAGTCCAAAATAAGGCTCTCGAAGCCTCCAAAAACTACAATATTGCACAAATTGTACCAAGATACATTGGGAACTGTGCCAGTCACTCCCACACTCCAAAAATACCACTATGCAACGTGGGGAGGGTAAGATAGTCAAATCACATAAAATCATAAATTTCACATATTTCATAAATTTTCAGGTCTTTATATCATCTACCACTAGAAAGTTCATCTTCTAATTAAAGGAAAAAGAAATACCTTAATCACATAGAGGTGGGGACAAGAACTATGCATATCAGATTCGACCTCCCAAGTAGCTTTATCTACAGGTCGATGTGACCACTAGACCTTAACAAAAGGAATAACTCTAGAATGCATCCATCTAACATTCCTTGCCAAAATATAGACCAACTCCTTAACAAAACCACTTATGCAACAAAACTGACTCTAAATAAATGACATTAAACTCATCTAGAATATAATGGAGAAGCATAGAAATATGAAAAACCAGATGAAAAGCTAATAAATTTGGAGGCAAAGCTAACTCATAAGCCACATCACCAAACGTACGAAGAATCTCAAATAGACCAATATACCTGGGGATAAGTTTTCCCCCCTTCCTAAACTTTATCATACCCTTAATGGGTGATACTTGAAGGAAATCATGATCACCAAAACCAAATTTCAGGGCACGAAATCTAAGATCTGCATAGCACTAATGCCTACTTTGAGCCGCTCTAAGTTTATCTTGAATGATCTGGACTCTGTCCAAAGACTCACAAAGCAAGTTTATACCTTATGGTCTTACCTCCAAAACATCAAACCAAATTACTTAAGAGGGATAATATCTACCATAGAAAGCCTTAAAAGGATTCATATCGATACTGAAATAGTATATATTAGTATACATAAAATCCGCTAAGGCCAAATACTGCTCCCACTGGCCACCAAAATCCATCACATAAGCTCAAAGCATATACGCTAAAACCTGGATAGTCCACTTTGACTGACCATCAGTTGAGGTGAAATATTGTACTAATATCAACCCGAGTACCCAACTTATCCTAAAAACTCTTCCAAAAGTGAGAAGTGAACACAAAATCCCAATCTAAAATGATAGACACTGACACATAATATAGTCGTACATTATTGTGAATATAGATATGAGCAAACCTCTCAGCACTGAAGGAGACTTGTACTGAAAAAAAGTGAAGATTTGACCAATTAATCTACGATGACCCAAACATTATCTAATCCTTAGGAGGTGGGAGCCAATCTGGTCACCAAATCTATAGTAATACATTCCTATTTCCACTAGAGAATGGGTAATCTCTAAAGTAATCCACCATGTGTCAAATGCTCGGCCTTCATCTGGTGACAATAAAGACAATCAATTACAAGGTCTGCTATATTCTTCTTCATACCATCCCACTAGTAATTCTTCCTCAAATTATGGTATATCTTAGTCACTTTCCAGTAGATAGAATACTTGAACAATAAGCCTTCTCCAAAATCAATCTAATCTAATACCTACTCTCGATAGACAAACTCGACCCCAAATCCTTAGAACTCCCTCCAAATAAAGTGAGGCTTTCATAGAATCACCACTCAACACCTTATTTCAAATTGATCTTAATCCTATATCATCAAATTGATAAAAAGACCTAGCCTACATAAATGAAAAAATGCACCCTGGTGTCAAAATTTCAAGCTTAACCATCTGGTTAGCTAAAGACCGAACCTCTAAGGCTAAAGGCCTTTCCTAGGTCAAAAGATGTGCCAAGCTACCGATGCTAGCCGACTTTTAGCTTAAGGTATCCACAATTACATTAGTTTTCAAGAATAATAAAGAGTAGTCAAGTCATAATCCATGAGCAACTCAACCCAATGACACTGCCTCATATTTAAATCTTGTTGGGTGAAGAAGTAATGAAGGGTATGATGATCTGAGAAAATCTCACAATAAACTTCATACAAAAAGTGTCTCCATAACTTAAAACAAAAAACAACCACACACAACTTCAAATAATGGGTAGGGTAATTCCTATCATGAGTTTTCAACAGGTAATATACAATCACCTTACCCTCATACATCAGCATATTTACTGACCCAACACTTGAAGCATTACAAAATACGGTGAATCCCACACCCTCCTTGAGGAAAGTGAAGATAAGAGCTGCAGTCAAAATATCCTTGAGATTTTGAAAACACACCTCACAAGCATCAGACCACTGAAAAGAAATTTTATTTTGAGTCAACTTAGTCAAAGAAGTATTAATAGATCAGAAGCCCTTGACATAACACTGATAATAACCTATCAATCAAACAAAACTTTAAATCGCGATGGGCAAAGTATGTCTAGCCCAATCACTAACCACTGCAATTTTGGCTGGATCAACCATAATACCCTCTTTAGTCACCATACGAACCAAGAGAGAAATAACTTTTAACAAAAACTTAAACTTGAATAACTTGGTATACAACCTCTCATTTCACCATATTTAAAGCATAATTTGTAATTACTTATCATAATCAGCTTCACTCTTGGAATAAACTAAGATATCATCAATGAATATAATTACAAAGGAGTTGAGATACAGTCGGAACACCTGATTCATCAAATTTATGAATGCAGCTGGGGAATTGGTCAACCCAAAAGACATGACCAAGAACTCATAATGACCATATCGAGTTTGAAAAGCTATCTTCGCAATATCAAAACCTCTAATCCTCAACTAGTGATAACCAAACCTCAAATCAATCTTTGAAAACACTACAACACCCTAAAGCTGATAAAATAAATTGTTAATACGATGAAGAGGATAGTTATTCTTAACCGTCACTTTGTTTAATCAATGCACATACACATAGACCTATCATCTTTATCACAAATAAAATAGGCGCACCCCAAGGTGATACACTAGGTCAGATAAATCCCTTATCCAATAACTTCTGCAACTGGTTCTTAAATTCATTCAACTTGGCTGAGGCCTTCCCATAAGGAGAAATAAAAAAAGGCCTAGTGCCTGGCTCAACATCAATAGTAAAATCAATATTACAATCTAGAGGCATAGTAGATAAATTATTTGGAAACATATGAATAAACTCACAAATAGAAAAGGGCAAGAGGTAAAGAAAAACTACTATCACAAATATAATCCAAATAAGACATACACGCCCTTTCAACTAATCTATGAGACTGAATATAAGATATAATCTTTTTAAGACCTAAATAAAGTGCACCCTTCTAAGCTAAACTTGGCACTCTTAGAGAAGCTAAGGTCATGGTCTTAACATAAAATTCTAAAATTGCATGGTAAGGAGCCAACCAATATGTACCCAAAATAACATTAAAATCAACCATATTTAACCCAAGCAAGTTTACCAAAGTTTCACGCCCGTCAAAAGTCATAACACAAGATATGTACACCTAATCCAGCACTGAAGAATCACCTACTAAGGTAGGTCCATGAATAGGCATAGTAAGAGGATTATTAAAAGAATCAAAACTCAAAGAAAAATATGTAGACACATAGGAAAAAGTCTACCCATAGTTAAATAATACAAATGCAGATTTGAAATAAATGGGGATGATACTTGTAATCATAGCATTTGAAGCCTCTTCCTCAGCTCTAGCGGGTATAGCATAGCATTGTCTACGATCACTAATCGGTTGAGGAGCCCTACAACCACCACCACAGGCTCCACTACCTCTGCCCCTTATACCTTTGCTATTACCCTTACCTCTCATAGCTATAATAGAAGTAGCTTTAAGCATATAATAGGGATAGTCGTTCGCCACATGGACAATTTTATCACACACAAAGAAATCACTACTACTTGTCTCAATTAGAAAAGGTGTAACTGGGTCTAGAAGAACACACTAAACTACTAAACTAATAAATACACCACCCAAGCTATGCAAAGCCACCTACACCAGCCTATCTTGATATCCACAAAACATATAAAATTTTTACCACCAGAAACCTAACCTTTCAACTCACTGAAATAGCTCACCTTCTTAGTACCTCTATGAGATTCTTAAAGAATACCCTTAGTAATCTTAGCATGATCCACTATACTTTAAAAAGAGGCCTTAAATACAACCATTTGTGATATAGCTAACTGAAGGAAGATATCTAAACATTTCGCAAACATCCAAATCTTCTCAGACTTGATGGAAATACTCGCATACAAAGGTATAAACAAGGCATGAAAAGGTACCTTATACTCTGCTACAGTTATAGAGCCCTACTCTAGGCAATCAAACTCATTATGCATTCGGTCCCTTAAACTGTATGGCACAAACCTCTCAAGAAATACATCTACAAACTAATACCAAGTCATATCAGAAGAATGAAAAGGTCTGCAACTAACTAGTGACCTCCATCAGTCTCTAGCAACATCTCTCAACTGATAGGTAGTATACTAAAATTTATGCCACTCAAGCAATCCCTAATTATGCAATTTATCTCGGTAATGAATTAGGACCTCATAGGCATCCTCATCTAAAATACCACTAAATCAAAGATAGACTAAATGCGTAAACCTCTTAAACCTCTTTTGATCCTTAGAAGACATAATAGTACTCCAAATAAGAAAAGGTATAGTGAATATAGCAGGTTGAGAACCATTTGAGAAGGATAGAAAAATAAAGTTTGAACTTTGAAACACAAAATACCATACTCAGATACTGAGACTAAAATAGGAGTAAGACTCGCGGTGTGACGAGTAGCCAAAATAGAAACAAGTGCAATAGGAGGATCCACATTCGAAAGTAGAGAAACACCCAGTATATCCAAAGGAGAACACTCTAAGTAGGATAGTAAATGAATCAATAACTACTCTAAAAATAGGAAAGACAAACTATAAGGAATTAAAGAAGAACCTACACCTTCATCCTATTCAACATGAGGTTTAAGGAAGAGTACCCTAGAACTGCTCTTAGACAGAGATGATCCATGGTCCCACCCACTCCCTCAAGTCCATCCAAGACTCGAGTCTTTCCCTCTGGGAGAAATCTCTACATCTCTACTCTTGCATGACTTAGTCAACACCATCTGTGTAAGAAGAGTAAAACACAACTCAAAGACGTATTAAAGAACTTTGCATAGTAAGGAATAAAGTAAGAAAAGATTTCTAAAGACATCCTATAGCTTCTCAAAGACTGATATAGATGTCAATATATTGATCCACGAGACTCTATTAGATATCTAACTCTTAAACTATTGAGACCAATTAAATCTGGCTGCTCTGATACCAATTTATCATAACCCAAAATTAAGGGTCATAATTGCACTTGTCGTGACATACCTTAATAAGTAAGCATATCGCCCAAACTAATGCACAAAAAGGGATAAAATAGAAATTCCCCCATTGTAAGGCTCTAGAACGAAGACAAACTATATAAGATAATAAGTACAAAAATATATAATCAACAATACATGCATAGCTCCGTAAACCTGCTGTCAATAATATATGAACATATCTAGTACAACTTGAATCCAGAACAATACATAAGATGTCCAAATACAGGAAAACCTCTATCTTTGAAATGATAGTAAGGATATAGTCTATAATAAAGGTGGTAGGATGCATCCAGAAACCTAAAATTCAACCCTTACCTTAAAAGATGAAATATCGCCTGAATCAACCAAGCTGGGACATACTTGTAATAGGATATGCATCAAAAGAACATCGTAGGCGCGAGTATAATCCATTTGTACTCAGTAGGTATCATAGGATGACCTAGGTACTTAGTAGGAATCATAGACTGACTAAGCTAAATTATAATTTAAGAGCAATAAAGATGACAGATAAATACTCTAAGTCAAGGTAAAAGGGCAAATTTAGATGATGCTCCAATACTATAAATTAATAATCGGAATAGTGATAATATGAAAGAAAGAATAAATAATAGTACAAGACTGGCTCCCATAAGCCAATAAGCATGGAAAGTGAATAAACCCAAGTGGGCCCCCGTACGCCCAGAAAGTGCAATCAAGAAAGTACATAATCGAAAGACCATGAATTTAAAGAATATCCAGCCTTAACTGACAATCCATCCTTGTAATAACATACAATAAATAACCTCTTGATATAAGACTCAAATTGATACTCAATATCATCATTATTTTCTAGAATTGAGCTGGAACTCATGTTATCAATTATTGGACATGAATCAGAGCTCAATATCTATCAATCACTGGAATTACATCGAAAAATATATCAACTCCCAAGTACCAAACTCGCATGATAATAAAGAATCTAATAACTTCAACTCTAAAATTTGTAATTTAAGGATATAATACGCCCAAAACTCCATAAAGATCTAACAAAAGTCTTGGCCTAAGGTGGGCTGGAGGGGCACTTTTAATCCCTAAAATTTGTTATAAGGAAGATATATCCCAGATTAGGATAAGGTATCTAAATTAACTTCTAGATGTTAGCTAAGCCATAATTATCCCTAAGATAGCAATTCTATCTAAACACGGATAACTAAGTCAATTATGCCAAATTTATAGGTCCAAATTATCAAAACAACCCAAATAATACTACTTATACCAATAATACATCCAAGACCTACTTTTTTTATCCCATATCTAGCATAATATCATAAAAACACCATGAATTAGCTCAATCTATGAGGTAGGTAAACCTAACCTATTTGGACGCCAAAGAACATCCTTAAGATTCCCTTAGTCATTGATTTCTCCTTTTAAGAATCTTGTACAAGATGCCTCACTATCAAAATCATAATATCCTTATCAATATAAGAATAGTGTTACCTATATTGCATTTTGGTCATCGGGTAAAAAATTATGCAAAAATTCCATGTGTGGCCTGCTACTCGAATCACACTTTCAAAACCAACAAACCATCCCTCAATGCTAAAGGAATATTTACCCTCAAGAATTAGTAAATTTTGAGCTTAACTGGTGCTATAATCAACCCACCATTATTCTAGGGATTTTGGGGGAAATTTAAGAAATTAACCGTGGAGTTTATTAAGAGTTGCCAAGAATTCCTAAAAGAAATTAGTACTCCAAGCTTACAAACTCCCCAAAATCACCTACTAATGTCTCTCCCAAGTTTCCACACGATTTAGGATTTTTACTCTGAAACTAGTGTGAAAATGAGAGAGAATTTGGGCAATTGAGACATTTAAATGATGCCTAAGTGCCTCTTAAGTATACACTAGGTAGCTTAATTGGTCATCACTTTTATGGTCAAGTGCCAATTTAATGATAATAGCTTTCCGTATGATTTTTGCTTAAACAATCTATTTGTAACTTAAGCGGCCTTCGTTTAAGAGATGAGGGATCCACTTAAAAGTCCCACATCTGGGTAGTACTGGTCGCCTAAGAGACTAGGTGGCCGCTTAAGAGGCCCTCTACTCAAGTGATCAAAAGGCTACTTAAGTGGATGCACCAGCGGGACGCTTGGAATTTTTTTGAATTCTCCATCGACCCATCAGGATTTATTTGGAATTATGTATAAGCAAATGAACTATGCTACCCTATCAAATTAGATTGGGCTAATTTATAGTATATCTATGATAATGTGCTAGATATGGGTTGTGAATTAGGTCTTGGAAGTATATTTAGTGTAATTTTATTCCCCTAGTCAATTTAGGTCCATAAATTAGGCATAGTTACTTAGTTACTCATTCTTAGGGTAAAATGGATATATTAGGACTGAAATATGGCTTAGTTAATATCTAGTAGTGAAATTATATAACTTATCCTAGTTATGGTAGAATTTGTCTTAGAAAGGATTTAGGGATTAGGACTGGGTCCTATGGCCTTCCTTAGGCTAGACTATCATTACCTGTTTATAGACTAATTAGATATGTAATAACTTTTAAATGCTCATTTTGGAGTTTGAAGAGGCCATATACATAATATTTGTGCTAGATTGGTACTTGGGTGTTGATACTCTAGTTTATGTTTTACAGTTTATGATGATAATATCGTTTTGATTCCAATAATTGATTATATGAGTTTTAATTCAAGTTTGGCAATTGATTATATGAGATTTGGTTTAAGTACAATAATTAATTATATGAGTTTTGATTCAAGTACAACATTAAGAGGTTATTTATGATATTTTTGGATTGGTTCGAGTTAGGTGTTTTGTGGTTTGGAAGGATTCACGTTTATGGCTTCGAGATGTGGTTATTTGGTATATTTTTGATTACTTCTTCTCTTGATTTCACCCTTCGAGTTTATGTGGGCCTGCACTGGGTTATTTACTTTTCTTCACTCACTAGTTTATGGGGGTCAATTTTGTAGTTATAGTTATGCATCCTTTTATGTCAATACAATTTCTAATTGTTTATTTACTTATAGTATTTGGAGAATTATTATATTTTGTCCTTTAACATGAATAATCTTTGTTAACTTGCATGATTATTATTCTTAAATTATAATTTAGCTTAGTCGGCCGATGATGCCCATTGAGCACCCTAGTTTTGGTACTCATACTACACTTCTCTACATTTTTGGTATAGATTCGAATACTAGTTGCTATCATTGATGCTGCAATCATACTGACTAGGGTTTAGATACCGGGTAAGATCTTGAAGTCAGGGTTGACCTTTTCTTCTTCATCTACTTTTGCTTAGTTTTTTTATTTCGAGATTGATGTACGTTTGGCTACTATATAATCTTATATTCTTTTGTTAGTGGCTCTTGTACCGACACTAGTAGGCTGAGGGATGTTTTATTTATCTTATTTATCTTTTGTATTATTATTATTATTATTATTATTCCCTGTTTTATTGCTTGTAAGCTTTTACTTATGTATTTTTGGCATCTATGTCATTTTCCCCTAAATTAGCCTATTGTTTCTAGCTTCGGGCTGCGGTTTTTCACACCTACTAGTAGGATAAAGTAGGTGCCATCATGACTCATAAATTAGGTCGTGTCTTCTTTTTTTTGATTTTGACAACTTCCCGAACACCAATAGGTTAATTTAAACTTGTACCTAGAGGTACTCATACTTCCCCTAGGTAATTAACACATCAAACCATGTACTCAATCATCTCCAATTTAGTGACTACTCCTATTATGTGTGAGAACCAATTTTTTTTGTAAGGTTTTGGATTTCCAACCCAAGTCCTAATTGTGTTTAAGCAAATTATTTGAAGAAAAATAGTACCAAAATATCACATGCAATGGAAAATCAAAGAGTGATGCTTGGGAATTTTCATTCATCTAGCCGAGGTCTTGCGAGAGTAATTGTTTTAGGAGTATTTTTTAATTTTAGATGGTGTGATTGAGATGATAAAGAAGTGTATTTGAAGTGGAATGGACGGTGATGGAAGATCGGTGGAGTTATGCACGTTTAAAAGAAAAAGTAATAGAATTGGATTGGTTTCCTTTTAATCGTGTGAAAGTCGGGCCTGGTCGAGTTTTTAATTTAAAAACCTGATTGATTTTGCATTATTGACCATGAATCCAAGCGATGAATCATGGTTCATGAATACCAGTCATACCTTCTCTCTTTTTAGTTTTAATAAGCTTACCTGGGTCCCCAGTCCTTATTGGCCCAAGGTGATGAGTCATAGTGATTAAATGTGATGAGTTATGAGAGTCGTAGGGACTCCACGGACCTTTGCCTTTATGTTTTTTTCCTAATTATTCCCATGGATCTTGATGATGAGTCATCAAGTGGCACTACACGACATAGGGTCACTGATTTGACCTAGACACCAAAAACTATTCTGTCTGTTTTCTTGCGTAGCCCTTCCCTACATATTTAAACACATATGTTACCAAATAACTATTTAAGTACAAAACATAGGTTTCCTCCCAAGAAGTTCTTGCTTTAATGCTGCGGCTAGACATGGATAAGTTGGGTACTCAGACTTTACTGACTGGACCATGGGTTACCTCCCATGAAGTGCCTGATTTAACATCTTAGCATGACCCAGCTTTCTAATTACTCAGACTTCATCAAGGCCTAAATTCTCTCACAACTTTATCTCTTGAGTGTTGCCTAAATAGTGCTTAATATGTTGCTCGTTCACCTTGAATGTGACATCACCATGTTTTTGTATCATTTGTTGTATCTAGATTACACCAATTAGGATTAATCTCAGTACGGTGAATAGTCCAGACCATCTAGACTTAAATTTGCCATGAAACAAGAGAAGTATTGAATTATGAAGCAAGAACATATCACTGGGTTGGAATTGTCTCTACTTAATTCTTCTATCATGGTATAATTTCATATTTTCCCTGTATAATGTTGAACTTTCATAGGCACATAGACTGAACTTAGCCATATCATTTATCTTTTCTAGTCTTAAGAGTGTTACATCACTCTACTAAAATTTTAGCTTTTTTTTAAGTGCCCACAACGTATTATGTTCAAGTTTGCACAGCTAGTGCCATGTTTTGCCATACATAAGATGATATGGAGATGCATCAATTAGAGTTTTGTATGCAGTCCAGTAGGCCCATAATGTATCATCTCGTTTACTAACCCAATCAGTCCTATTGGCATTCATAATCTTTGCAAAAATAGACTTTAACTTCTATTAGATTATGTAAATTGCAGATCCCCACAAAATTTGTGAGATGCATGTTTGCATCATTAGTAGGTAGGCTAGCAAAGACTTTTTCAAATTTAGTAACGAGATCAATGCACTAGTAATATGAAAATTAGGCCCTTAAGGCAACTCTAGTTGAATGATTTCTCCCCTTTCAACTCTCTCAGCATACCCTAAATGTTCTTCTAGATCATCATAAACTGGTAATAGTGTTGCCTAATATATTTTCCTCTATTGTTTCTCAATCTGTCCCTCACATCAATTATTGCTAGATGATCTCTCTCTTTCTGTCTGGCTCTTTCTTCCCTACCCGCTATTCGGGTGGCTGCTTGTGTACCATTTTTCTCAGTCATTAAATGATCATTAACTTTCTCTATATTTTCCTAAATATTATGTTGCATTGGCTAATTCATTATTGTTGGGACATCATGAACCCTTACACACCGAGCACCTTGATCATAAACTCTTTCTTTCCATCTTTTAATTTTGTCTCAAAGTTTTTTCAATCTTAGAATCGATTAGAATCAGGTGATTTCCTTGACTCTAAGTAATGGTCATACAATGGAATGTTTCATAGAAATAACAAAAAAGTACTAATCAATAAACAAAACCAACAACTTTAACAAACACAATAAATCACTTCATAACCTTATTCCTTAAACAATGGCGTCAAAATATTATGTCGCTCAAATTACACATCTCATAAAGTATAAAGCTGTCGGTGAATCATATATTGAACCTAAAAATGTTGGGGTCGATTATCACTCCCAAAAATTTCTATCCTGAGATGCCACATGTTTCTTAGGGCTACACGTAGCCCCAAGCTAACCCTCAAAGCCAGACACTACCTCAAGGAACTCAATTCAACAATAGTCATGCATACTAAAGAGATATATCTCATTTTGTTCAAGAGAGATACTAGAGAACACTAAACTGTACAACCAAAATATTTATTGAATGTCTGCACATACCATCCCTCTAGTCTGACAAAGCCTGTATACATCAAAATCGAGGACCCTTTGGGACAAACCCCCAACTAACTCAACAGTACTGAAAGCCATAACAACAAAATGATATCACAAAAATATAGACACGATCCTCAAGCCATGAGGATTCACCACTCAGGAAATATAATAAGGCATCTGAATATCACTAACGCAGTTGCGGCTGAGTACCTGAACCTACGTAACATGAAAATATAGCCCATAGGAAAATATGTGGGTCAGCACTTTGGAATGTACTGAGTATGTGGGGGTGCATGCAACAATGTAAATATCATCATCAATTTCATGAAAATATACATATGTAAAATGATGACTCACTTGGCTTGAGTTAGATTGAAACATACTTTTCATAATCTGATAGTAAATAAATCATATGATAAAAACCTCATAAATCATCATAAACAACTCAACTCTTCAACTCAAGACTCGGAGTGACTCGGTAATTCAAGAAAGTCAACTCTTATGGATATGAGAGGTTCTTATAACCGATATAAACCATGTGAGCTACATGGAGTCCAATATTTTTCCCTCCTAAGGAGAGAACCCCACATTGGCGGGAGTGTCGTACACTTTCCAGGGAGTACAACCTCAATTTAGTGATCATAATGTCATACTCGGCCTCTGGACCATAAATATCAGTACCAATCCTACGGTGGAACGTAGTTTCGGGAAAAATACAATATTCCCCACTCGGTGCTAAATACTACTCCCATACACAAGCTCAGAATGCATTAGGAAATCCATCACAAACATTACCAGGGTCTATCATGAATATCAAATCAAATATCTTTCTCATTTATCAAATCTTAATCAATTTGTGGATTCCTAACTCGATTCAAATCAAATCAATCTTTCTCAATATCAAAATGTATCAATACATAAATTATGGCAACATCAATAACTTTGAGGAAATATCAAGACTCAATGTAACAACTCAATCTGATGAATCAGTATACTAATAATCCAATTAGTCATAAGAAAGCTTAAAGCTTGACAAATATCTTGAAAGCACTTGAAATATCAACTCATGGTAGAAATATGAAATTAACAATATTAAATATCAAGTCATAACTTGAGAATAGTAAAATAATCATGTATAACAAAGCTTGAACAATTTATATTCTTATAGTCTCATGATAAAGTAATTTGGGTATAAACCCACTTGCAAAATCATATAAATTCATAATAGAGATGAAAGCTTTGGGCATACGAACGAAAGTATTGCTCTTGTTCAAAACCCCACATACCTTAATCTTTGAAATTGGATGAATTCTAGTGCTTGAGACTGTATCCGCACTTATAATAAATGATTCTCAAAGCCCACACTATGAGAAACTTCGTTCTTGAAGAAATCTTGAAGATTTATTGGTGATTTTTAGAAGATCAATGTTCTTGAATAAAATCCTAGATATATTTTCTTAAGAGAATTGGAAGAGAATATGAAGAAATTAGGATTTGGATGGGGATTCTCATATATATAGGGGCCCCCAAAAGATGGGAAAAGACCAAAATACCCTTGCAAAAACGTCCTTTAATTTCTGAAAAAAATAGCTGAAGACATTTGTGAAAAGTCGTCAGACTTGTGACAAGTCGTCATGAAATGTCATCACAAAAGGGTGGAATTTATGACTTTCTGCTTAAGGTTGATGACATTTTGTGACAAGTGGTCAGACTTGTGACAAGTCATCACAAAATATCATCACAAAATGTTGAAATTTGTGACTTTCTATTTAAGGTGACGACATATTGTGACAAGCCATCAGACTTGTGACAAGTCATCATAAAATGTCATCACACAGTTTCCAGGCTGACAAGCTGGAGTAAAATAGGCATAACTTTTTCCTGCGATACCGAATTTGGGTGAAATTGGTACCGTGGTACATTTAATTCAATTATCTATCTGTTGGTGGGTCATGAGATCAAAATTTCTTAGTGTAAAAAGAGATATGCTTGTTTGAAGTTGATTATGCCAAAATCCTTCTCAAGAATTCAATCGGTAATGGATGTTTTGATTCACCTAATCGCTAGGACATCTTTGAGGCCTTAATACACATGACCCTTGAACAAAAAACAACCAAAGCACTATAATTTATTTCTCATGAGCTTGAGTCATGGTGGTGCTATTGGTTAGAGTTCTTGGGGTATTACAATATCTCCCACTTGTATACATTCGTCCCCGAATGTTGCCAGATAGGCCAAGAACAAGAAAAAAAAATGAGGACGTATAGCTAGAATGACTCACTTAAAGGACTTAGTTCACTCTATACCTTTGGATAAAATACAAAATGCATGAATTCGTGATGGAAGTAGACACACAACTGAATCTTTAATAAGAAGGGGGTGGAATTAAGAAAGAATGGTACCTTCTATTCGCTCCGAACTCATAGAAAAGAGGTAAGGGTAGTTGGCTTGCATATCAAATTCTGCTTCCCAAGTAGCACCCTTAACAGATTGATTTCGGCAATGAAATTTAACCAAAGGAACTTCTTCGTTCCTTAGCCTACGGATCTAAAAATCCAAAATCTCAACCAGAATTTCTTCAAATAAAAAGCTATCCTGAATATCTAAGCCTTCGGAAAAATCAACCATAACAGAATCACCAATACACTTCTTAAGCGTAGAACCATCGAATACCGGATGAATGCTAGACAACTCCGTAGGTAACTCCACCTTATATGCTACTTTCCCAATACGGCTCAGAATCCTGTATGGACCAACATAACGGGGACTAAGTTTTCCCTTCTTCCCAAATATCTTTACCCCTTTAATGGGTGAAACCTTTAAGTACACCAAATCATTAATATTAAACTCAAGATATTTTCTTCCTATATCCGCATACGACTTCTAACGACTTTGAGTGGTCTTTTATCTTTGTCAAATCAACTTAACTTTTTGATAGCCTCGAACACAGCATCAAGCCCAATCACAGCTGATTCTCCTACTTCAAACCAACCTATAGGTGATATACATATTCTCCCATAAAAAGCTTCAAACGGGGCTATCTGAATACTAGCATAGAAACTATTGTTCTACGCAAATTCGATCAATGGCAAGTGCTCATCCCAACTACCTTTGAAATCAAGCACACATGCCCTCAACATATTCTCCAAAGTTTGAATAGTCCTCTCATCCTGACCATCAGTCTGCGGCTAAAAAAAAGGAACTCAAATGAACTTGGGTACCAAGACCCTTCTGAAAAGCTCTCCAAAACTATAAAGTAAACTGAGTACCCCTATCTGAGATGATAGACAAAGGAACTCCATGCAATCTGACTAACTCACGGATATACAATCTAGCATAATCCTCAGCTGTATAAGATGAATGCACTGGCAAGAAATGAGCTGATTTAGTCAACAGGTCTAAAAAACCCCAAATCGAATCATGATGACGAGGAGAAGGAGAAAAACCAATTATGAAACCCATATTCACGTCTTCCTACTTCCAAGTAGGAATGCTAAACTCTTGCATTACACCACTGGTCCTTTGGTGCTCTACCTTAACCTGTTGACAAGTAGAACACTTTACCACAAATCCTGCTATGTCTTTCTTCATACCATTCCACTAATAGATTTCTCGCAAATCATGGTACATCTTGGTAGCACCGGGATGAATAGAATATCACACTCCATACGCTTCAGCCAAAATTCTCTACCTTAGATCATCAACATCGGGAACACACAATCTACCCTGTAATATCAACACATCATCTCCCCCTTAGGAGAAAACCTCTACCTTTTGGTCCTTAACTGACTCCTTCAGTCTGACCAAACTAGGATTCCTATCTTGCTTCTCCTTTACCTCCGAGATCAAAGAGGACTCAGAACTACTCTGCACTAATATACTCTATTCAGTGGAATCAAGTAATATAACACCCAACCTAGCCAAATGATGCACATCATGAGCCAATTCTTTCTTACCATTCTCTACATGGGCTACACTACCCACAGACAACCTGCTAAGAGTATCTGCCACAGCATTGGCCTTTCCCGGGGTGATAAAATACACTCATATTATAGTCTTTTAACAACTATAACCATCTTCTTTGCCTAAGATTTAAATCCCTCTCAGTAAACACATACTGCAGGCTTTTGTGATCAATAAACACATCAACATGAACAACATAATAATAATGCCTCCAGATTTTTAAACCAAAAACTACAACTGCTAATTTAAGATCATGGGTTGGACAATTCTTCTTATGAGGCTTTAACTGTCTAGAGGTATAAGCTATAACTTTACCTCTCTGTATCAACACACAACCCAAACCAACTCTAGAAATATCACAATACACCACAAAACCATTAGTACCATCGGGTAAAGCTAACATTGGGGTTGATGTAAGTCTAGTCTTTAACTCTTGAAAACTCTTGTCACAGGCATCTGTCCACTGGAACTTAACTTTTTTTTAGGTCAACCAAGTCATGGGAGACATAATGGAAGAGAAACCCTTAACAAAACAATGGTAGTAACCAGCTAGACCTAAGAAACTCCTAATGTCAGATGGAAAGGTAGGTCTAGGCTAATTCTTTATAGCTTCTGTCTTTTGGGGATCGACTCTAATGCCTTCGACGAAAACAATGTGACCCAGAAAAGCAAATAACCTTAGCCAAAATTAACACTTTTTATATTTAGCAAATAATTAATGATCTCTAAGAGTTTGCAAGACAATTCTAAGATGGTCGGAATAATCATACTCTCTTTGGGAATACACAAGAATATCATCTATGAATACAATGACTAACATATCAAGATATTGCTTAAACACTCGATACATGAGGTCCATGAAGGCTGCTGGAGAATCGGTTAACCCAAAGGACATAATAAGAAATTCAAAGTGACCATAATGGGTTTAGAAGTATGTCTTTGGAATATCGCACTCTCTCACTTTAAGCTGATGATAGCCAGATAGCCAGATCTAAGGTCTATCTTTGAGAAATGACTTACGCCCTGTAGCTGATCAAATAAATCATATATTCTAGGAAGAGGGTACTTGTTCTTGATAGTTACCTTGTTAAGTTGATAGTATTCAATGCACAAACGTAATGTACTATCTTTCTTATGCATGAATAAAACATCTGAAACCCATGAGGAAACACTAGGTCTAATAAAGCCTTTGTCTAAGAGATCTTTAAGTTGATCCTTTAACTCTTTAAGTTCTGCGGAAGCTATATAGTACGGAGGAATAGAAATAGGATGAGTATCGGAAAGGAGATCAATCTCAAATTCTCTTTCTCTATCAGGTGAGACCCTTGGGAGATCTTCTGGGAAAACATCGGAAAACTCATTAACAATGCTAACTAACTAAATAGTTAGAAGTCTCAGACTTCAGGTCTTTAACTAGAACTAGGTGATAGATGCAAGCCTTAGAAATCATCTTCCTAGCATTGAGGTAGGATATGAAATGGTTCTTCAGAGTTATAGAACTCTCGAACCACTCAAAAATAGGCTCATGAGGAAAATAAAACTTGACCATATAGGTACAACAATCTATAAACGCATATCATGAGTGAAGCCAATCTATACCCAGAATAACGTCAAAATTAACCATATCTAGCTCAATCAAATCAGCACATATGACCCGATGAAGGACAGTGAAAGGACACTTCTTATATACTCGCTTAGTAATAACAGATTATCCTACCTTGGTAGAAACTAGAATAGGTTCAGGAATCCATTCAGGGTCCATCTCAAAATTTACAGCAACCAGAGGTGTCACATAATAGAAACTTAAATTAGGGTCCATCAATACATACACATCAAAATAAAAGACACAGAGTATATCAGTGACAACATCTGGAGAGTCCTTCTGCTCCTGGCAAGGTGATATAGCATAGAAGTGATTTTGGCATGAATCCCCAATAGTACTAGAAAGCTGCCCTGAGGAGGAACTGGGCAGACTATGGGAATGGGGGCACTGGTAGCCTGGCTCTGGGAATGAGCATGTTGACTCCCTTGTCTAGCATACATACAATCTCTAAGTCAGTGGACTAACTTGACACAACCAAAATAACCCTTCTGATCAACAAAAGACTCGGCAAAATGATCTCTACCACACTTGGCTCATAAAGGAGGACGAGGCCTGTTACTTATACTTTTCTGAGACCTGGACGGGATAGGCCTGTTCCCCTGCTCCTTCCTGCTTCTAGGTGCAGGAGAACTAATTGAGGAAGTCACGGGCATAAATAGATACCTCAAGAATTGAGGACAGTTCTCTCTATGGAATCTAGACTGACCGAATCTCTGTTGCTTTGATCTATCTCTTTTATTCCCTCTTCTCTCTCCCTCTCTTTCACCTTATCAGCTTCAATATATTAGGCATGTATCATCAACTAATAAAGGTCCATCTCCCTATTAAGCATATAAATCTACACTTTTTCACAACGTAACTCGACACGCCGGTCACGAACTTACTCATGATGGTCCTGGAGTCATCATTCATACTAGGAGTATATTTTGATAACTGATTAAATGTTAGACAATACTCCTTAATAGTCATGGAGCCTTGTCTCAAATTCATGAATTCCTCTATCTTTGCTTCCCTCATTTTAAGAGGAAAGAATCTGTCCAATAACGCATGCTAGAATAATTGCCAAGTCATGAGAGCGGCATCCCCCCTCTACTCTCTCTCCACATCTCTACCTAATTACATGCAACATCTTTTATTTGATAGGTAGCCAATTCAACACTCTCTTCCTCAGTCACGTGCATAATCTGGGTGGTCTTTCTCACTTTATCTAAGTACATCTGTCGGTCTTCACTTACCTTCAGCCCATATAACTCAGGCGAATTCATCCGTATAAAGTCATGCTGCAGTAGAATTATTCTCTTACAGAGGCAGGACAGTAGCTTGGGCATTAGCTTGAGCATTGGCGGTAACTGCCTAGGCTAGCACTTGAAAAGCTGCCCAAAATTCTGCATGAAACACATGCTCATTCAAGGGATCAACGCGAGCTCAATGATGAGGTGTTTTCTTTTATAAGAGAGAATGAGTTAATCACAGATAAAGAGACAGTTGTAGGAAGGATAAACTTTAGAAAGAAAGAAATTACTTTTGCTAAAACGTCCCATAGCCTTTTGCTCATAGATGCAATATGCTACACACCGATGATCAAGACTCCACATAATGTAGCTTTTCAGACTCCCTAGGACCTAGGACTCTTTAAACCTTAGTCTTTGATACCAAGCTTTGTAACGCCCCAAAATTTCCATCCCAAAATGTCACACGGTGCTTAGGGATACAAGTATCCCCAATCTAACCCTCGGAGCCATACACTACCTTAAAGAACTCAATTCAACAATAGTCATGCGTTATAAAGAGATATATCACATCGGGTTCAAGAGAGATACTAGAGAATACTAAACTGTACAACCAAAATATATATTGAATGTCTGTACATACCATCCCTCTAGTCTGACAATTCCTCTATACTTAAAAACAAAGGACCCTTTGGGACAAACCCCAAACTAACACAACAGTACTAAAAGCCATAAAAATAAAATAATATCACAAAAATATAGACACGGTCCTCGAACCATGAGGACTCACCACTGAGGAAGCATAGTGAGGAACCCAAATATTGCTAATGCAACTGCGGCTGAGTACCTGAACCTAAGTGTAGCCCATAGGAAAATATGTGGGTCAGCACTTTCGAATGTACTGATTATGTGGGGGTGTATGCAATAATGTAAATATCATCATCAATTTCATAAAAATATGCATATGTACAATGATGGCTCACTTGGCTTGAGTTATATTCTTTTCATGATCTCATGCTAAATAAATCATATGATGAAAAGGTCATAAATCATCATAAACAACTCAACTCTTCAACTCAAGACTTGGAGTGAATTGATAATTCAAGAAACTCAACTCTTATGGACATGGGAGGTTCTTATAACTGACATAAACCATGTGAGCTACATGGAGTTCAATGTTTTGCCCTCCTAAAGAGAGAAATCCACATTGGTGGGAGCGTCGTGCTCTTGCTAGGGAGTACAACCTCAATTTAGCGATCATAATCACATACTCGGCCTCTGACCCACAAATATCAATACCAATCCTATGGTGGCATGTAGTTTTGGCAGAAATATCATATTTCTCGCTCGGTACTAAATACTACTCCTAGACACAAGCTCAGAATGCGTTAGGAAATCCAGCACAAACATCATAAGGGTCTATCATAAAGATCAAATCAAATATCTTTCTCATTTATCAAATCATAATAAATTTGTGGATTCCTAATTCAACTCAACTCAAATCAATCTTTCTCAATATCAAAATGTATCCATTCATTAAATCATGGCAACATTAAATTTGAGTAAATATCAAGAATCATTATAACAACTCAGTCACATGAATGAATATACTCAATAATCCAATTTTTCATAAGGAAGCTTAAAGCTTGGCACATATATTGAAAGCACTTGAAATATCAACTCAAGGTAGAAATATGAAATTCACAATATTAAATATCAAGTCATAACTTCGGAATGGTAAAATAATCATGTATAATAAAGCTTGAACAATTTATATTCTGATAGTCTCATAATGAAGTAATTTGAGTTTAAACCCACTTGCAAAATCATATAAATCCATAATAGAAATCAAAGCTTTAGGAACAAGAATGAAAGGATTGCTCTTGTTCAAAATCCCACATACATTAATATTTGAAATTGGATGAATTCTAGTGCTTGAGACTGTATCCGCACTTGTAATATATGATTCTCGAAGTCCACAGTATTAGGAACTTGGTTCTTGAAGAAATCTTGAAGATTTATGGATGATTTTTGGAAGATTAATGTTCTCGAATAAAACCCTAGATATATTTTGTTAAGAGAATTTGAAGAGAATATGAAGAAATTAGGGTTTGGATGGGGATTCTCATATATATAAGGGCCTCCAAAATATGGGAAAAGACCAAAATACCCTTTCAAAAACATCCTTTAATTGCTGAAAAAAATAGCTGACGACATTTGTGACAAGTCATCACAAAATGTCATCACAAAAGCGTGGAATTTATGACTTTCATCTTAAGGTTGACAACATTTTGTGACAAACCACCAGACGTGACATCACAAAATATCATCGCAAAATGTTGGAATTTGTGACTTTTTGCTTAAGGTGATGATATTTTATGACAAGCCGTCAGACTTGTGACAAGTCGTCACAAAATGTCATCACATATTTTCTAGGCTGACACGCTGGAGTAAAATAGGCATAGCTTTTTGCTTCAATACCGAATTTGGGTGAAATTGATACTCTTCAAAATCTAATTCAATTATCTATTTGTTTGCGGGTCATGAGCTCAAAATTTATTAGTGTTACAAGAGATATGCTCGTTTGAAGTTAACTATGCCAAAATCCTTCTCAAGAATTCAATCGGTAAGAGATGTTTTGATTCACCTAATCGCTAGGATATCTTTGAGGACTTAATACATATTACCCTTGATCAGAAAACAACCAAAGCACTATAATTTATTTCTCATGATCTTGAGTCATGGTGGCATTATTGGTTAGAGTTCTTGGGGTATTACATCGATCCCAAAAGGAATAGTTCTAAATTCTATCAAGAGTTTTTCTATATAACTGGCAATTTAGTAAATATGAGACAAGCACTAGAATTGTGATCCCCAGACCTCATAATTCCACATGTTGTTTTGGCTAACAGACTATCTTGATTCCTTATATGTAAAATCTAATAATATACATTTCATCTAACCATCTCTCAACCATGGTTACATGAATTTCACCTACCCCCTTGAATTTAGAGCATCACTTTACTAACCCTTGGTATGTTATCTTAGAATTAACTTTCTGGATTAAGTGTTTAGTAATTATATGAAGGTTGATATCTTTAAGTTTATTCTGTTATCTCTTTTTCCCAAGTTTATTCTGTTAATAAATGCAAGCAATCAATCCAGAATGACTTTGTACATAGCACACAAAAGTATTCTTTGATGAAAGCATAATTGTGCACTTTCAAGGATAAGATGAAAACTCTAAAATCTCAAATTAAATAAAACCTTAGGAATCATGCCAATAATCTAAAGTTTAATAATATGTCTAAGAACGCAAAATAATTTAAAAATGTGTAACCTTTGAAAAGAAATCAAATAAGAGCATTTATAGACATAATATACTTTTTCTTAAGCAAAATAAGATTGCAAAAGTCGACAGTGTCACGATGTAATTTTCGAGTTATGATGACACCTACTTTACCCCACTAGTAGGAAAGCTGAGCAATAGCCAGAATCTATAAGCAATTGGTTAATTATGTGGAAAAAGGCATAAAGGCCAGAAATTTGCAAGTAAATACTTACAATAATGATAATAGTTTGTAAGATAGATAAAACATAAATAACCATCTCACGACCTACTAGTGTTGGTGTAAGAGCTATTAACAATAGGAACATAAGTACTAAAAGAGTAAATTACAAATTCTTCACATATTAAAAAGCTAGACATAGATAATAGAAGGAAAAAGGGGAAACTCCTATCCAAGGCTTATCCTATCTCGAAACTCAACTCAATATGATCTCGGTGTCAACGGCAGTTAATAGTATTTGAACCTACACAAAAATGGTATAAAAGTATAGAGTGAGTACCATAGCCATGAGTACTTAATAGGCATCGTTGAACAACTATGAAAAATCATGATATAAGTACAATAATATGATAGACAAATAAGCTAAGTTAAAGTAAAAAGGCAAACCTAGAATAGCACTGAAATACTATAAATAAATAACTGAAACTTATATAATATGGATGAAAACATAAATAATAATACAATATTGGGTAAATAATATTACGATACTGGCCGCAGTAACTGTAGAAAAGTAAATAACCTAATGTAGGTCCTTATAAGCCTGAGGGTTCAATCAATAAAGTAAACAACCAAATTTCATTAATTATCTATATATCAAGACATAACCAAAACTCTATACATACCATAGAACTTAGAATAGAACCAAATCAATAGCCATCATAAGGAACCCATCAATGTCGGACTTGAATTGGAACTCGTAAAATCAAATGTCGGATTTAAACTAGAACTCAAGATCATAAATCAACAAAATTGAACCAAAAATAGTAATAGAACACAAGTACCAAACTAGCATAAGCATGAAGGATCTTGTTTCCAAACCCCTAAAATATGATACTTAAGGAAACATTATGACCTTTAAGTCTACAAGGAACTAATAAGAGTCTTAGCCTTTGGTGGGCCAGAAGGGCCCACTTCTAGTCCCCAAAATTTGTTCTAGAAAAAATCTATCATGAACTAGGATATGGTATTTAAATTCACATTTAGATGTTAAATAAGACATAATTAGTCCTAAGAAAACAATTCTACCTAAACATAACTAATTAAGTCAAATACACCTAATATACAATTCCAAAATTTTCTAAACAATCAAAATAATGCTAATTATAAGAACTATATCTCCAAGGACTAATTTTCCATCCCATATCTAGAATAATACAATAAATATACTTAGAAATGGTTCAATCTTTGAGGAAGGTAAGCCTAGCCTTCCTGGACGCGAAGAAAAGCCCAATGAAATCTAATAAACTATGGATTTCCCCTTTGAAGAAGCTTTAACAAGATGCCACACTATCGAAATCATAATTTAATCATTAAAATAAAAATAGTTACCCTCGAGAATGGGTGAATTCTGAGCTTAAATAGTTCTATAATTAACCCACCAATATTATAGGGATTTTAGATAATGATAAAGGATTAAATAATGGAATTGATATAATTTTACAAAAAATTCATAGAAGAAACATGTTACTCAAGCTTACGAACACCCAAAAATCACTCACTAATAGTTCTTCTAAGTTTTCACACTTTCTAGGATTCTTCACTTTTGAACATGCACAAAAATGGAAGAAAAAAGGCTAAGTAGGGAATTTATAAGGTTTCCAAGTGTTCAAGTGTCGCTTATATGGACATTGGGTTAGTTAAGTGGTCATCTATTAAGAGACCAAGTGTCACTTTAGCGATACTGACCTCTACACAGGTCTCTTAAGTGACCTATGAAGGGGTCAACAAGTAAGCAACCTTTTCCCTCTTAAGTGATAATTGATTAAGAGATAATGATACACCCTGGGTTTTGCCCATTGTAAATTTCTTGAGCTTTGAGCTCACTATTCTAGTAATGAGTCACCATATAAGTCGTATGGTGTGGGTATTTGTTAAGTGAACCTAGTCATAGGGAGACCAGTGGGTGGTGGTTAGGATTCTGCTATTGTTATGACTAGGGTGGGACCAGTCTTAGGGGTGGTGACAATTCATTTGGTCAATCTTTAATCAAATCACAAACTTAGCGACTCAACTTGGCTCTAAGTATGTGTGTCTCACTAAGGGCCGTGAGGATAGATTACGAGTGGTAAGGTTGAGTCATACGTTACCAAGTGTCTAATACCTTGGCTTTCTATCTTGGATACGACTAGACCATATAAGAAGTATGGTCTGGTCATGAGAGGGATCATGGGGTTGTATGGTGGATAGTGTATGGGTGTCCAACTCACTGTCTTGGTGCTGACTTGAGGGCACAAGTCATATGTTGTGGTCATGAGTCACGGGGGTTGATCATAATCACTTTGATATTTTTATAGTTTAAGTTAGGGACATTCTAGATATTTAACCTTTTAACTCCATTTGAGGACACGTCTTAAAACACCTTTTGGGACTTATTAACCTATTATTCCAAATCAAACACTCTTAAAAATCTCTCAAACTCTCTGTTCAAGAAAGTGACTAATGTTTCTTTAAGATAATTAATTAGGGCTTTCAAGAGTGGTTTCTTTCAGTAATTCTTAGTGTCTAAGGCATATTACTTTTCCCTCATTGTCATTTAACTAAAGGTATATGTTTTAATGTATGGTTTTCATGATATTGTTATGGCATTGAAATAAAGATTGGGGTTGTTTGATGGTCATGGTTAATTAATGTTTCTCATGATTCTAATCATTATTTTTCATGTTTTTTAAAATGGATTTGCACATATGGATGCATGGGATTTGTGGTGTCACTAATGGGCTATGATTAGCCCTAAATTTATTGGTCTTTGGCTTAGATAATGGCATGTTCTCAACCTGTTCGTGAAATTGTCAATGGAAATGATTTTGTCACATAGTTTGACTACTCTTGGAATCCTTACATTTTATAATTTGTTAAATAAACTTGTAATTATTTTTGTCGATTTCACATGACTTTGGAAAGGCCTTGGTGGCCATGGTTTGATTAGAAATTATTTTAGTTTTATCGGAAATAGTGCATACTAATTTATTTTAATAGTTTATATGAAATAAGGTAATAGACTTGCAAGCTCTAATTTTGGAATGACGATACCAATGATTAATGCCTAAACAAAATACTCTTTGGTAAATGGTTAGAATGTGTAATTTATTTTAATATGGTCTTAAACGGGCTTGTTTTAGCATAGCCGTGGAAGGTGGAGGTCCCGGGGGGCCAATACTATAAACTCACATTTGATGATGTAAAGGTTCGTCTTGGTAACCGTGTGCATGATGTTTGTAACACCCCGTATTTCTCTAGCATAATATAAGTCCCAATACATGAGTATTTGTATATAAAATTTCTAAAACACTCTTTATTTTCTAGTTTAGATCCTTCCATTGCGTAGAAAATTCTATTAGCTTTCCGACGATATAAAATTCACCCAAATCCGATAATCAGGTAAGAAGTTATGGAGATTTTAAGTTTCTGTCATTAAACACTGTCATTTTACACATCAATGCGTCACGGAGAGAGTCAAAATAGTAATTGTAAATTTCCAGTAAGGTATCACAATTTTGGTGCATTGCGCCCTAGGTAATTTGGCGTTTGTCATTTTCCAGTGTTGCAGTGCGATGCCACCGCGTCGCGGAGAACTTTCGGGTCCCAATCAGTGAATGAACATGATTTCCATGTGTTGTCCCATAGATCAGTTTCCCAATTGTCAGTTTCTAGTGACACGGTGCGATATCACCGCATCGCGGCAGGAGTCCAAATCGAAAAGTTTTCACGAAAATCTAATATTTTGTCCAGGGTTAAAATAGTCGTAACCCATTATTTTAATCCACCCAAATAGAATACTTAAGCCCTAAAAATATTTTAAAAGTTTATTATTGATTAATTTCCCCTAAAATTCAAAAGCGTTCTCTCTAAATTACAAACCATAGTTCTCAATAATCCATAAGCAATCTCATGAATTCACCCAAGAACTTTAAGAAATTCATCCATTAAGGTATGTTAGATGTTCATCCATAGATTCCCTTCATCCATGGAACGTAAGTAACCTTTTTAATTATAAAGTTATGATCTTTTTAAGTTATTTGATTTTGAATCATTATTTTATCTATTAATCTCCATGAACTTTGATTTTTCTAATGAAGTTATTGTTGTTATTCGATTCCTCATGTTTTAGTATTATCATTTATTGAATTTAATCAAGACTTAGTGTTTTCCATGATAATTTCATGTCAATTATGCCGGTTCTTTAGCAATTCTATGATTATTTTAAACCATGAACTATATGTGTTTGATAAAATTCCTACAAGAGCAATTGATTAAATAAGAGTCTTCATGCTTTGTCCTTCAATGTTTAAGTGTCATGCTAATACTATTGTTTTAAGTCTTGTAGGTATTGAATACCCAAAATCGTAGCTGTTTACTTAATGTTGTGTCAGTATCTTCATAATAACATCAGATTATATCATGAGCATTGTCAGAACAGTTAGTTAAACTCAAAATAGTCTAGCATTTCAGTGTTATTCTGTTGGGAGTATGATTTAGCACCGAGCGAGTGTAGGGATAGTGACTTCCCTGTTAGATAGGAAGAGTCATTAGTAGCAGTCTCTATACTCTTGAACTATATAGCTAGCGTAGGATATGAGTAGTCACCCGTCAGATTAGGATTGACTATCTCGTATGGGTCACCCATTAGTTCAGGCTTGACACTCTTAGTCCTTTGGACATGATATCAGTTTAGTGGATCCACATAGCCGACATTAGTACCCGTTGCACGGTATTTACATCTTTCCAACTAGGGTTACAGGTTTGACCCTGATTAGCTCAAATTAGGGAATGTCGATTAGATGATACCTCCCACAGTCTCAGATATAGTCTCGGTTACAGTCCCAGCTTAGTTATTCAGTCTTAGTGTTATTTGATCAAAGCATATAGATTACAGTTAATTAGTATTTTAGTTTACAGATTTTACTCAGTTCATGTTATATGCTTGGTTATGCATCCGCAGTATTTATCGATTTTCCAGCATTTTCAGTATCAACAGATTCCATGCTCGTTATTCAATACTCCATGCTTTACATGTATGTCCAGTTAATTATTATCATTCTTATTCATGTGACCATGCATATCAGCCTATCTTATTTAGCATGTAAGTACATTCAAAGTATTGATCGCATACCTTTATTTTGCGCTATGATGTCTCAGATCATAGGTGCTAACGCTCAATTCCTAGATCACACTTAATCCCTCAGATTCTCAGCAGTACGGTAGCTGTGGTGAGTCCTCATCACCCTAGGATAGACTATCTTAGCTCATATCTTTATTTTAGTAATCAGTAGAGTTATTTGGGGGCTTGTACCATCAACTCTCAGTCAGTTAGTCTTAGAGGCTTTTTAGATATTACAGTTTGTTAATTGTTCAGTTTATTAGATCTTTATCGATTCCAACTGTCGTTTTCTTAGATTTATATTTTAGTTTAAATTTAGATAGTTAAAACCTTATGGCGCTTCAGTTATTCTTCTACAATTCATGATTATATTACTTAGTGCTCATAACATGTACCAGCTCATCGGTTAGCTTGTGGTCCCTCGGAACTATAAGCATAATGTAATGACTAAGGGTAGTCTCGGGTCGTTATAAACTTGGTATCAAAGCCTAAGGTTAAAAGTGTCCTAGGAAGTCTGAAAGCCACTTCGAGTAGAGTTTTGTGCATGGGTGTATAGTGCGCCACACTTATGCACGAGAGGCTACAAGGAATTTAGGAAAAGTTTCCCTTCTTTTAGTATTCATGTCGTGTGATTAAGCATGAGCTCAAGTTAAACTGTCAGTCTAATCCGTTTCCTCTTTTTGTTTACAAAATATGACTCACAGGAAGAACGAAAAAAGAATAGGAATCTAGCTAGCCCCTCAGCCCATCTAGATAGATCCTATGGATGAATATGTCTCTCACACAGAATTCAGGGCTACGTTCACTACTATAGAGAACTTCATAGTAGAACAGAATGAACATTCATTTGCTGTTTCGGCCAACCTAGTGGCTAATACTGCTACAACAAAAATTTAGGTTTTCATTCGGATGAATCCTTCTTCTTTCACGGGATCCAAGTATAAATTAGATCTATATGAATTCTTAGATATGGTTCAGAAGGTAACGGATGCTATGGGTGTGATGTCAAGTCAGAGTGCTGAGTTGGCTGCATATCAATTGCAGGATGTAGCCCATACTTAGTTTAAGCACTGGAAAGTTGATAGAGGTGTCGATGCAGGGCCTATAGAATGGGAAGAGTTTGCCACAGTTTTCTTAGATAGATTCTTTCCATTAGTGTTGAGAGAGTGCAATAACCCGTACCTTTTCCTAGCTTGAAATTGTCTAAAAAATATTAGAAGCTTTCTTTGAAAGATGAATCTACTTTTGTACACATGACATTTTTAATATTTCCACTTTATGTCATGTGGGAAATTCAATAATCTCTCTATCAATATAAAATTCGCTTAAATCTGATAACCAGGTAAGAAGTTAAGACAATTTCAAGTTCCCATCGTAAAACAGGGCCATATTGGTCAGTGGCATGCCGTACCACAAGCTAAAATGGCAATTGTCCTTTTCCAGTGTCTCGCACCATCCCTCAGTTTATCAATTGTCAAATTCCAGTGACACGGCGCGATAGCACTGCGTCGCACTAGGGGTCCAATTCAGGAAATTTTTACTGAAATTAGAAGACCCGTCTAGGGTTAAAAGGGTCAATTTCCCACCCTTATTTAACCCCTTTAACATGATATCGTGTCACTTTTCAGCCAAAATACACTCTCTTCTCTCAAATACCTCTCAAGAATAACCTAGGGCTTTTCATAGAAGATTTAAAATTCGAGAATTTCCTCTGGCAATCTTTGTGTATTTACAAACCAAGGTATGCGTTGTGTTAATTCATGGATTTCTTACATCCATAAAGCTCAACAACCATGTTCTATCTATAAATCATGGTATTTATGTTGTGGGTTAATTGTAATCATATTGCTGAAGTTGATTGATTTCAAAGCTGGAGTCCTTGTGTGGTTTTCAAGATATTATGTTAATATGCAAGGTAAAATCAATGAATTTAGTTGCTTATGATGTTTAATTTGACGATTTCACCTATGCTCAAAATTGTGCATGCAAGGTGTTTGATAAAATGCTTGAAGGACTACAAAACATGCGTTATATCTCAAAACATAAACTAAATATTACATGCTTGTCATCCTACTATGTTTAAATGATCTCTATGCTATCATTGTGAAATGTATATGTTTTTGGAATGCCCATGATATTAGAACATGCGACTATGATATGAATATCAACATTCTCATCCATGTTAGGTAGTATGATAACCATGTACTTTATGAAATCTACAACTTATTAGATTATGTATTAATGATGTGGATCTTGTACGCGAGAAAGTCATGCATTTTTAGTTTCCTTCTATCTAGTCCTAGGGGTACTTGTACCCGAAAATTGTTGTTATGTACCTAGAATCAGTGTCATATTTCCAAGATATCCTCAGTTAATCCATGTTCAGTAGAATTCAATTAGTCTCATGACTTTGGAAAACTCAGTAATCTTAGTAATTTTAGTCAGTTTCAGATATCAGTAGCATTCCATCAGCCAATGGAACTTATTTAACTCAACCCAGTTTAGTTCAGTTAATCATGTTTAGAGTCAATTCAGATGGGAGTAGAAATTAGCACCGAGTGAACCAAAGGATGGGAACACACAATGTCTGATGAGGGTGTGATTCTTAGAAGTGATCCTTGCATTCAAAACTATGTAGCCAACATAGGTTGAGAAATCAACACCGTTCGATGAGGGTTGACGAGATGGGTAAACACTATCAGATGAGAGTCCCACTTTCTTGTTTAGGGGACACTATCAGATGAGGGTCACCCACAGCTTGTCTTTACCAGCGGTGCGGTATTGACACCCTTCTAATTGGGGTTAAAAATTGGACCCCAATTCATCTATAATGGCGTATTAGGGGCATGTCGGTTAGATAACTATCACCCATAGTTTCAGTATCAGTCTTAGTAAAAGAACTCAGATAATTCTTTACATTCAGGACTATTAATATAGTCAACTCAGATATAGTACGGGACTCAGCTAGTTCCATTAGATTTAGGACTGTCAGATACAGTCACTCAAGTAATCAGTTATATCAGTTATCAATATATCATGTTATCAGTAATCATGTTATCACGGTATCAGTGTCAGTTATTATATCTCATGCATGTATTCTCACACTCATGATAGTCAGTCTGCTATTGTTATATTACATGCATATGAATCCTATGTATTCAGCCTACCTCATATGCTTACCAGTACATTCAAAGTACTGATGCATTTGTGCCATGGTGTCTTATACCATAGGTTTAGAGACACAATCTCCAGAGCATCAGTAGATTCTAGTCTTAGTTGTTAGAGTTAGCAGTGAGTCCTCATCTTTCTAGGACATGATCATCATTTTATTATCTCAGTAATTAGTTTATTAGTTGGAGTTAGTTGGGGACATGTCCCATCAACTCCTTATTCACATAGTCATATTTTAGAGGCTTTCCAGACTATAGTATGTTCAGATAGCTAATTTCAGTTATTTAGGGTATTTTATACCCCTCTCTGATGTTATATTTTTATGAGATACTATGTCTCAATTTTGAAGCTTATGGCCTTTCAGTTCATATTTTCGTATTATAAAGTATTTTATATAGTACACAGGTATAGATATCAGTCATGGGTTAGCTTGTGGTCCTTCAGGGTCTTAAGCAATGTGTAGAATTCTGGGTACCATATTTGGGGCTTTAAAAACTAGGTATCAAAGCCTAAGGTTCAGTAGAGTCCTAGGAAGTCAGAAAGCCGCATCTAGTAGAGTTTTGTACATGAGTGTGTTGCACGGCACATTTATGTACAGGAGGCTATAAGATGTTTTAGGAACAGTTTTCCTTCTTTCAGTATTCATGTCATACTAGTGAGCATAATCTTAAGTTAATTTCTCAGACTAATCCATATCTTTGTTTCTTCTACAGAACATGCCTCCCAAAAGAAGAAACGAGAATCAGTTAGCCCCTCAGCCCAAAGAACCTTTGGTCGAACATGTTTCTCATACAGAGTTCTGAGCTTCATTCACTACTCTTGCTAACTCATTTACTACTCAAAATGAATGACCAGCTGTTATTCTGGGCAATCCAGTGGCCAATTTAGTTGTAGCCAGGATTAAGGATTTCACTCGAATGAATCTTCCTCTTTTCTTAGGTTTATGTCAGATGAGGACCCTTAGGAATTCCTAGATCAGGTGTAAAAGGTTATAGAAATAATGGGGGTTACTTTTAGTGAGAGTGCTGAGCTAGCTACATATTAGTTGTAGGATGCTGCTCACACTTAGTTTAAACAGTGGAAGTCAGAAAGGCCAAATGATGTAGGGCCTGTTGAGTGGGAGGATTTTGCTTCTGCTTTCCTTGATAAATTCTTTCCCCTAGAGCATAGAGAATACAAAGAGTTAGAATTCATTAAACTCGGGTAGGGAAACATAATGGGAAAGAGTATTCTCTTAATTTTACTGAATTAGCCAGATATGGCCCTCATGTGGTTGCAGATAGTAGGGCCAAGATGAGTAAGTTTGATTCAGGGGTAAATGATAGTGTGGTTAATGTGTGCAGATCCACCATGTGGAATAGTGACATCACTTAAGCCAGGTTCATAAATTATGCTCAGTAGATAGAGGAGCAAAATATTAAGATGAGGGAGAGGCAGAATAAGAGAGTAAGGACAGGTAGTTTTAACTTTGCTCAGCCCAAATCAGGAGGAGAAAACTATTCTTAATTTTTCCTTAGTCATCAGTTCCATCTTCTTCTTCATCTAGTCTCCAGTTCCTAAGTTTAAAGAGGGTAACAAAGATATAGCGCTAGGCTCTAAGTCTCAGGGCATTATTAGCAATACCCAAACTAATCTTCTTTGTCAGACTTATTGTAAGAACCACAAGGGTGTGTGCAAATTTGGCAGCGATGTCTATTTTAGTTGTGGCAAGCCAGGCCACAGAGTCAGAAACTACCCTCAGTCAGGTTATTAGAGTCATCTCTGCTCCTCAGCTTAGTTCGGTTACCCAAATCAGTAGGGTGCCATCTCTAGTGTTACTAGTGGGCAACGCCCAAACAGACTCTATGCTCTCCAGTCCCGGCAAGATCATGAAAATTCTTCTGATGTTGTTACTGGTACGTTACAGATCTTTCATATGCATGTTTATGCTTTGCTAGATCTAGGTACTTTTTGTCTTTTGTTACTCCCTATATAGCAGTTGATGTCGGAGTCAGTCCTAAAATTCTAGCAGAGCCCTTTTCAGTATCTACCCTAGTGGGTAAAAATATCATAGCCTGACGAGTATACAGGAACTACCTGGATATGATATTTTAGAAAGTCACTTCATCAGATCTAGTTGAATTGCAGAAGAGTGATTTTGATGTCCATCTCAACATGGATTGGCTTCATTCCTGCTATGCCACAGTCGAATATAGAAATAGAATAGTTCAGTTTTAGTTCCCAAATAAACCCGTCCTCGAGTGGAAGGGTAGTGTATCCACTTTCAGGGGTTAGATTGTTTCCTACCTTCGGGCAAGGAAAATGGTATCTAAGGGATATGTCTATCATCTTATTCATGTTAAGGATTCCAGTTCTAAAACTCCCAGTCATGAATCTGTTCCAGTTGTGGATGAATATTCAGATGTCTTTCCCGAAGATCTTCTAGGAATTTCTTCCAAAAGGGAAATAGACTTCGGCATTAATCTTTTTCCAGATACTCAGCCTATTTCTATTTCTCCATACAAAATGGAACCCACAGAACTCAAAAAATTAAAAGAACAGTTGTAGGATCTCCTATATAAGGGATTCATCAGGCCCAGCATTTCCCCGTAGGGCGCACCAGTATTATTCGTGCGCAAAAAAGATGGTTCTCTCAGAATATGTTTAGACTACCATTAACTTAATAAGGTCACAGTAAAAAACAAGTATCCTCTTACCAGAATTGATGACTTATTTGACCAACTTTAGCGTGCTAGCTATTTATCATTAATAGACCTTAGATCCAGCTATCATCAACTCAGAGTCAGAGAATGTGACATTTTGAAAATAGCTTTCTATACTCGGTATGGCCACTTTGAATTCCTAGTCATGTCATTTGGTCTTACCAATTCCCCCGGCAGCTTTCATGGACTTGATGAACCATGTGTTTAAACAGTACTTGGATATGTTCATCATAGTGTTCATAGATGATATTCTGGTCTATTCCTGTAGTAAGCGAGATCATGCAGACCATCTCAGAACAGTACTTCAGACTCTTAGAGATCATCAACTATTTGCCAAATTTAGTAAGTGAAAATTTTGGCTATGGTCAGTTGTATTCCTTGGTCATATCATTTCGGGTGATGGCATTATAGTAGATCCTCAAACGTCCAAAGTGGTAAGAAACTAACCCAGACTTGTCTCTCCATCAGATATCAGGAGTTTCTTAGGTTTGGTTGGTTATCATATATGGTTTATTGAGGGATTTTCTTCTATTGCATCCCCTATGTCCATATTGAATCAGAAGAAAATCAAGTTTCAATGGTTAGATCCTTGTGAGAAGAGTTTTTAACAGTGGAAGACTCGACTCACCTCACATCCAATTTTAGCTCTTCTAGATGGTCCAGATGGGTTCGTAGTGTATTGTGATGCATCCAGAGTGGGTTTAGGTTGTTTCCTCATACAGTATGGTAAGGTCATAGCCTAATCCTCCAGGCAGATTAAATCACATGAGAAGAATTATCATACTCATGATCTTGAGTTAGCAGCCATAGTCTTTGCATTGCATATTTGAGGCATTACCTCTATGGAGTTCATGTAGATGTCTTTACAGATCATAATAATTTTTAGTATGTCTTTTGTTAGAAAGATCTCAATCTTTGTCAGAGAAGGTAGTTAGAGCTCTTGAAAGATTATTACTTGAGTGTCTTCTCTCATCCGGGCAAGGTTAATATAGTGGCCAACGCTCTCATTAGACAGTCTATGGGTAGTATTGCTCATGTGGATGACAATAAGAAGAAGTTAGCTCAGGAAGTACATCATCTTGCCAGACTAGGCGTTCGCTTAGTTGATACAGATGAGGTGATATATGGGTTCAGAGTAGTTCAGAATCATCTCTTGCTTTCGAGGTGATCGAAAAGCAAGATACGGATCCCAACCTTTTCAAGTTAAAAGAGACACTTCTGGATCAAAAAGTAGAGGTTTTATCCTAAGAGAGAGATAGTGTTTTGCATTGTCAGGGTCATCTCTGTGTTCCAGGTGTAGATGACTTAAGTCAGCAAATTCTTGTAGAAGAGCATGACGTGCACCACTCTATTCATCAAGGAGCCACAAAGATGTACCGCAACTTGCGGGAAGTCTACTAGTGGAGTGGGATGAAGAGAGATATTATAGAGTTTGTGGATTAGTGCTCTATATATCAGCAGGTTAAGATAGAGCATTAGAAGCCTAGTGGTCCTATGTAGGAGTTCATTATTCTTACTTGGAAGTGGGAAGAAGTGAACATGGACTTCGTGATTTATAGACAGGATGACCAAATCAGACCATTTCCTTCTAGTTCATACCTCTTATTCAGTTGAGGATTATGCCATAATCTACATTATCGAGGTGGTCAGATTACACGGTATTCTATTATCTATTATCTTAGACAGAGGTACCTAGTTCACCTTTTACTTCTGGAAAACATTTCAAAAGGGTCTTGGTACCCAAGTTCATCTCAGTACAACCTTTCATCCTTAAATAGATGGTCAAGTAGAAAGGACCATTCAGACTTTAGAAGATATGCTACAGGCATATGCAATTGATTTATAGGGTAGTTGGGATGACAACTTGACTTTGATTAAGTTTGCATACAACAAAAACTATCATTCCAGTATTTGGATGGCTTAATTCAAAGCTCTTTATGGTAGGAGATGTAGATCTCTGATTGGTTGGTTCGAATTTAGTAAGACCGCAATCATAGGGCCTGACTTAGTATTTGATGCCTTAGAAAAAGTCCAGTTGATTAGAAAAAGACTCCAGGATGCTCAGAGCCGACAAAAGTCTTATGCAGATGTTCGTAGAAAAGATCTTGAGTTCGAGATTGGTGACTATGTCTATCTAAAAATCCCTCCCATAAAGGAAGTGAAGAGGTTCGGTAAGAAAGAGAAACTCAGTCCTCGATATGTCAATCCCTTCAAGATATTTAGTTAATTCGGCAAGGTAGCTTATGAGCTCGAATTACCTTCAGATCTAGCCTCAGTTCATTAAGTCTCCCATATCTGTTTTCTCAAGAAGTGCATTGGTAACCCAGCAGTTGTAGTCCCTATTCAGAGCATTGATGTTTAAAATAGTCTCTCTTATAAGGAGATTCAAGTCAAAATCCTAGACTATCAAACTCATAGACTGAGGAATAAAGAAGTCCCTCTAGTTAATGTTCTTTGGCAAAATCAGTCTGTTGAGGGAGCTACTTCGGAAGCAGAAGCGGACATACATACCAAGTATCCTCACCTCTTGTCTGCCAACTTAGATCAAGCTCAAGGTAACAATCCTCCTTAAGCTTACTCAGTTTCATGTTCCGTGTTCATAACAAACTTGGTATCAAGTACCATTGCATATTCAGTCATGCATTCATGTATCAGTTCAGTCATATAATTATCCATCAGACATTCATTCTTATTGTGAGAAACTTAGTTCCTCAGAACACTCAGTCATTCATTCATGAATCAGTTACACATGCAGCAGATATGCATGTTCAGTATGATATATTCAGTTATCGGTCATGTCAGCCATGAGTCATGTTCCAGCTATCCATGTTAAGTATGTATGGTAGTTTATGCTCTTCCTCTCATTCTCAGTCTTATTCAAGGATGAATATTCTCAAGGGGGAGATATTGTAATACCCTATACCTTTTCCTAGATTGAAATCATCTAAAAAATGTTAGGAGCTTTCTTTGAAAAATGAATCCACTTTTGTACATGTGATTTTTTTTAATATTTTCACTTTTTTTCATGTGAAAAATTCAATAAGCTTTCCATCGATATAAAATTTGCCAAAATTCAATAACCAGGTAAGAAGTTATAACTATTTTAAGTTCCCATCGTAAAACAACACCATATTGGTCAGTCGCACACTGCGCCACAAGCTAAAGTGGTAATTGTCCTTTTCCAGTGTCTCAGCAGAATTTCCTCCGCGTCGCGCCAAAGTTCTAGGTTGCAAAAGAAGGGGAAATACAATGGCTTCACATCGCACCATCACTCAGTTTCCCAATGGTATAATTTCAGTGACATGGTGCGATCATGCCGCATCGCGCGAGAGGTCCAATTTTAGAATTTTTTACTGAAATTACAAGACACATCAAGGGTTAAAAGGATCAATTTCCCACCCCTATTTAAGCCCTTTAACACATGATTCAACCACTTTTTACCCAAAATACACTCTTTTCTCTCAAATACCTCTCAAGAACAACCTAGGACTTTTCATAGAAGATTTAGAATTCAAGAATTTCCTCCATCAATCTTCATTTATTGATGAACTAAGGTATGAGTTGTGTTCATTCATGGATTCCTTCCATCTATGAAGCTTAAGAACCTTGTTTTATCTATATATCATGGTGTTTATGTTGTGGGTTAATTGTAATCGTGTTATTAATGTTGATGGATTTGAAACCTGGAGTCCTTGTGTGTTTTTCATGATATTATGTTAATATGTATGATAAAATCAATGGATTTAGGTGCTTATGATATGTAATTTGATAATTTCACCTATGCTCTAAATTATGCATGCAAGGTGTTTGATAAAATGCTTGAAGGACTAGAAATCATGCCTTATAGCTCAAAACATAAACACAATGCGACATACTTATCATCCTCCTATGTTTAAGTTATGTATTGTTGATGTACATCTTGTACGCGAGAAAGTCATGCATCTTTAGTTTCCTTCTATTGAGTCCTGGAGGTACTTGTACCCGAAAAATATAGTTGTGTTCCGTTAATCAGTGTCATGTTTCCAAGATATCCTCATTCAAGCTATGTTCAGTAAAATTCAGTTGGTCTCATGACTCAGGAAAACTTAGTAATCTCAGTAATTTCAGTCAGTTTCAGATATCAGTAGCATTCCATCAGTCTATGGAACTCATTTAACTCAGTCCAATTCAGCTCAGTTGATCATGTTTAGAGTCTATTCAGATGGGAGTATAAATTATCACTGAGTGAACCCAAGAATGGGAACATACATTATCAGATGAGGGTGTGATTCTCAGAGTTCATCCTTTAATTTGAGAACCATTTAGCCAGCATAGGATAAGACATCAACACTGTTTGAGAAGGGTTGATGAGGTGGGTAAACACTATCAGTTGAGGGTCCCACCATTCTCATTTAGGGGATACTATCAAACGAGGGTCATCCACAGCTTGTATTTACTAGTGGCACGGTATTTACTCCCTTCCAATTGGGGTTACAGATTGGACCCCAACTAAGCCATAATGGCGAATTAGGGGCTTGTCGGTTAGATAACTATCTCCCACAGTTTTGGTATTAGTTTTAGTAAACAAACTCAGATAGTTCTTCAAATTTCAGTACTGTTAGATATAGTCAACTAAGATACAGTATGGGAATCAGTTAGTTCTATTAGATTCAGGATTGTCAGATATAGTCACTCATATTATTAGTTATATCAGTTATCAGTTTGTCATGTTATCAGTATTCAGATTTAGTAATGCATATATTCTCACGCTCATGATAGTCAATCTGTTATTGTTATTGTTCATGCATATGAACCCCATGCCTTTAGCCTACCTCACATGTATACAATTATATTTAAAGTACTGATGCATTTGTGCTATGGTGTCTTATACCATAGGTTCAGAGATAGGAGCTCCAGAGCATCAGTAGATTCTAGTCTCAGCTACCAGAGTCAGTAATTAGTTTATTAGTTGGAGTTAGTTAAGGACATGTCCCATCAACTCCTCATTCCGACAGTCATGTTTTAGAGGTTTTCCAGACTACAGTATGTTTAGATAGCTTATTTCAGTTGTTTTGGGTATTTTATACCCCTCTCTGATGTTACATTTTTATCAGATACTATGTCTCAATTCTGAACCTTATGGCCCTTAAGTTCATATTTCCATATTATAAAGTATTTTATGTAGTATACAGGTACAAATATCAGTCATAGGTTAGCTTGTGGTCCTTTGAGGTTATGAGCACCGTGTAGCATTATGGTTACCAGATTTGAGGCATTACATAGAGGCCAAAGTGTTTGAATTTATTAATTTGAGGCAATAAAGCATAAGTGTGAGGGAGTATTCTCTTAAGTTCACTTAGTTAGCTAGATATTCTCCTTATGTGGTAGCTGACAACAGGTCCAGGATGAGTAAGTTTGTGTCTAGCATATCTGATTGTGTGGTCAAGGAGTGTAGGACCACAATAATGATTAGTGAGATGGACTTGTCTAGACTAATAGTCTATGCTCAATAGATAGAGTAGAAGAAGATTTAGGAGATTGAAAGAGGAAACAAGAGAGCTAGAACAAATAGCTTTAATTTTAAACAGCTAAAGTCAGAAGGTGGTAACCGTCCTCAATTTTATCAGAGGTCTTCAGTCCTAGTACCCTCTTCAGCCAGTGCCCCAGTACCCAAATTCAGAAATGATAATAGGAATAGGGCACCAGGCTCTATGTCCCAGTTTATTATTAATAGTTCTTTTACAAATCCTCTATGTCTGAAATATAGTAGACACCATTAGGGTGAGTGTACAACGAGTAGTGATGTGTGCTTTGGGTAGTTTCTTAGAAAGGTAGGTATGTGTGCCAACAGGCCCAATCCCATCAGTCGTCAGTTCCATCCGGTCGCCCGACTTAGGAGGGTGCTGCTTCTAATGTACCAGTGGTTAGCGTCCAACTAATTATCTACTTTTCAGTCCTACCAAGACTAGCAAAATTATCCTGATGTAGTTACTGGTACTTTGCAGGTCTTGAAACTCTAGCAGAGCCCTTTTTAGTGTCTAACATAGTAGTTGTTTCTATTGTATCCAGGCAGATATACAGGAACTATCTGGTCATAATATTTAAAAAAGTTACCTTAATTTATCTCGTGGAGTTAGAGATGACGGGTTTTGATTTCATCCTTGGCATGGAATAGCTCCACTCATGCTATCCCTCCATTAATTATAAAAATATAATAGTTCATTTTTAGTTCCTAAATGAACCAATTCTTAAATTGAGGGGTAGTACTACAACTCTTAGGGGCCAGTTGATCTCATACCTTAGAGCCCAAAAGATGATATTGAAGGGGTGTATTTACCATCTCGTATGAGTCAAAGACTATAATTTAGAAACTCCTATTCTTGAGTCAGTCCTAGTAGTAAAAGAATTATCAGATGTGCTTTCTTAAGATCTTCCCGGAGTTCCTCTTGAAAGGGAAATCGACTTCAGAATAGACCTTCTCCCAGATACTTAGCCTATATCTATTTGTTCATACAAAATGGCTCAAGCTGAACTCAAAAAGTTGAAAGAATAGTTAAAGGATCTCCTAGATAAGAGATTCATCAAGCCTAGTGTCTCCCCGTGGGGTGCAACTATTCTATTTGTGCGTAAGAAAGACGGTTCTCTAAGAATGTACATAGAGAACCATCAGTTTAACAAGGTTATAGTCAATAATAAATATCCACTTTATAGAATCGATGATTTTTTTCGAAAAACTTTAGGGTGCCAGTTATTTTTCCAAGGTAGACCTCATATCAGGCTATCATCAGCTTAGAGTCAGAGAATGTGATATTCCAAAAATAGCTTTTCAAACTCATTATAGTTATTTCAAATTTATAGTCGTGTCCTATGGTCTCATGAATGCCCCAGCAGCCATCATGGACTTGGTAAGCTGAGTGTTCAAGTGATACTTAGACATGTTCATCACAGTCTTAATTGATGACATCCTTGTTTACTCCTGTAGTGAAAATGAGCATGCAGACCACATCAGAGTAGTGCTTTAGACTTTTAGAGCTCACCAGTTGTTCACTAAATTCAATAAGTATAAATTCTGGCTAAGGTCAGTAGCTTTCCTTGGCCATATTATTTCTCATAATAGCATTATAGTTGATCCTTAAAAGACCAAAATGGTGAGAAACTGACCTAGACCCATCTATCTATCAGATATTAGGAGTTTTTTGGGTTTATCTAGCTATTACCATCGGTTTGTTAAAGGGTTTTCATTTATTGCATGCCCCATGTCCAGATTGACTCAAAAGAGAGTTAAGTTTCAGTGGTCAGATTTATGCGAGAAGAGTTTTTAGGAGTTGAAGACTCGACTCACCTTTGCCCGAGTTCTTAATCTACCAAATGGTTTAGATGGTTTTGTTGTGTACTGTGATGTATCCTGAGTAGGTTTGGATTGTGTCCTCATGCAGAGAGTTAAGGTCATAGCCTATGCCTCTAGATATCTTAAGCCTCATGAGAAGAATTCTCTGACTCATGATCTTTAGCTAGCAGCATTAGTATTTGCCTTACAGATTTGTAGGCATTACTTGTATAGGGTGTATGTAGATGTGTTCACAGATCATAAAAGCCTTTAGTAGGTGTTCTCTTAGAAAGATTTGAATTTGCATAAGAGAAGGTGGTTAGAGTTACTGAAGGATTATGACATGAGCATTTTGTATCATACGGGCAAAGCTAATGTAGTGGCTGATGCTCTTATTAGAATGTTTATAGGTAGTGTAGTTCGTGTTGAGGATGGTAAGAAAAAGTTAGCTTAGGAAGTCTATCAGCTTGCCTGACTAGGTGTCTATTTACTCGATTTAGTAGATGGTAGTGTATGGGTTTACAGTAGCTCAGAGTCATCTCAACTTTCTAAGGTAAAGGAAAAGTAGGATACAGATCCCAGTCTAGTTAAGTTGAAATAATTAGTCAAAGATCAAAAGGTGGAGGTTTTCTCCCAAGGGGGAGATGGTGTTTTGCATTGTCAAGGTAGATTGTGTATGCCTAGTGTAGATAAATTGAGGCAACGAATTCTTGCAGAAGCTCATGCTATGTGTTACTCTATTCATCCAGGGGCCACTAAGATGTACAACAATTTGTAGGAGATTTATTAGTGGAGTGGGATGAAGAATGATATTACAAATTTTGTAGCCAAGTGCTCTACATGCCAGCAAGTTAAGATTGAGCACCAGAAGCCTATTGGATCCATACAGAAGTTTTGTAATCCTATATGGAAATAGGAGGAAGTGAAAATGGACTTTGTGACAGGTTTGCCTCGTACCGGTCATCAGCAGGACTCCATTTGGGTTGCGTAGATAAGATGATCAAATCAGCTCATTTCTTGCAAGTCCATACCTCTTACTCAGCTGAGGACTATACCAATCTCTATCTAAGAGAATTGGTTAGGTTGCACGATGTTCCCTTAAATATCATTTGAGATAGAGGTAACTAGTTTACCTCTTATTTATGGAAAGCCTTCTAAAAGGGTCTTGGTACCCAATTCTACCTCAATACAGCCTTCCACCATCAGACAGATGGTTAAGTAAAAAAGACTATTCAGACTCTTAAGGATATCCTGAGAGCATGCATTGTTGATTTTAAAGGTAGTTGGCATGACCATTTTTCTTCGATTAAATTCGCATACAATAAAAACTATCATTCCAGTATCTGTATGGCTCCATTTAAGGCTCTCTATGGTAGGAGATATATATCTCTAATTAGTTGGTTTGAAGTAGGTGAGGCCATAGTCGTAGGGCTTGACTCGGTGTTTGATGTGTTATAAAAGGTTTAGTTGATCAGTCAAAGACTTATGGTTACCTAGAGTGGACAGAATTCATATGCAGATGTAAGAAGAAAGATTCTCGAGTTTAAGGTTGTTAATCTTGTATTCTTGAAAATATCTCCCATTAAAGGGGTGAGGAGATTTGGAAAGAAAGGAAAACTCAGTCCCCGATATGTTGGTCAGTTTAGAATTCTTTGTCGTATCGAAAAGGTAGCTTACGTGCTCGAGTTGCCTTCAGATTTAGCCTCAGTTGAAAAAGTGTATTGGTGATCCAGCTGTAATTGTTCCCATAAAAAGTGTAGATATTCATAACAGTCTTTCCTTTGAGGAATTTCCATTCAAAATTCTTTATCATCAAGTTCATCGACTAAGGAACAAATAAGTTCCACTGGTCAAAGTTCTTTGGCAAAATCAGTCCGTTGAGGGAGCCACCTGGGAAGCAGAGGCAGATATGCGGACCAAGTAACCTTATCTCTTCTATGCAAATCCAAATTCAGTATAAGGTACCAAATCTTCTTAAGAATTTTATCTATAATAATCAGTTTCAGTTGCGCATCATGATTATGTCAGTCGTGCATTCAAGAATCAGTTCAGTCATGCATTCCATGCGTTAGATATGCATATTCAGTGTGTAATCTTAGTCCAGTAGTTTTCCTAAGCATAACTAGTTTCATTCGGGGATGAATGATCCCAAGGGAGAGATATTGTAATAACCCGTATTTCCCTAGCATAATCTAATTCCCAATACATGAGTATTAAAGGGGGTTGAGTTAGCACAACCATGGAAGATAGAGTTCCTGGGGGCCAAATACTAGAAACTCACATTTTATGATGTAAAGGTAGGTCTTGGTGATTGTGTACATGATGTCTGTAACACCCCTTTATTTATCTATCATAATCTAAGTCCCAATACATGAGTATTCGTATATAAAATTTCTGAAACTCTCTTTATTTTCCAGTTTAGAGCCTACCATTGCGTAGGAAATTCAATTAGCTTTCCAACGATATAAAATTCTCCCAATTCCAATAACCGGGTAAAAAGTTATGGAGATTTTAAGTTTCAATCATTAAACACCGTCATTTAACTCAACAGCACATCACGAAGAGAGTCAAAATAGCAATTGTCAATTTTTAGTGAGGTATCACAATTTTGGCGCATCGTGCCACTGGCTAATTTAGCATTTGTCATTTTCAAGTGTTGCAGCACGATGCCACTGCATCGCGGAGAACTTCTAGGTACCAATAAGGGAAGGACCGAAAATTCCCCACTTCGCGCCATAGACCAATTTTCTAGTTATCAGTTTCCAGAGGCACGACGCAACAGCACCGCGTGCGCCAGGGGTCTAAATCAGAAAATTTTCATGAAAATCTAATATTTCATCCAGGGTTAAAACAATCTTAACCCATTATTTTAATCCACCCAAATAGAATACTTAAGCCCTAAAAACATTTTAAAAGTTCATTCTTTATTAATTTCCCCCAAAATTCAAGAGCTTTCTCTCAAAATTACAAACCCTAGCTCTGAAGAATCCGTGAGCAATCTCAATAATTCACCAAAGAACTTCAAGAAATTCATCCGTTAAGGTATGTTAGATGTTCATCAGTTCTCATACCGCACTTAGTCCCTCAGATTCTCAGCAGTACAGTAGCAGTGGTGAGTCCTCATCACCCGAGGATAGACTATCTTATTACATTTGTTTATTTCAATTGTCAGTTGAGTTAGCTGGGGGCTTGTCCTATCAACTCTCAGTCAGTCAGTCTCAGAGGCTTTTCAGACATTAGAGTCAGTTAGTTGTTCAGTTTACCAATGTTTTATCAGATTCAGACTGTCGTTTTCCTTGATTTATATTTTAGTTTGAATTCAGTTATTTAAAACCTTATGGAACTTTAGTTAGTCTTCCGCAATTCATAATTATATTACAAGTGCTCATAGCAGGTACCAACTCATGGGTTAGCATGTGGTCCCTCGGGACTCTAAGCACCATGTAACGACTTGGGGGCAGTCCGGGTCATTACATTATCACACTTATATTGTGAGAGATGTACTAGTTATCGCAGGTTTTTTTTTAATTCATGTGGCTAACACGCATTGAGGCCCTTTCAATTGATAGAGCTGAACCCATATAGCCTGTGGGTGGTTTCAGGACGAGAGAGCTATAAAACCTAGGTTAAGGTTTTAAATGCATGCTAAACCTTGTTCCCTATCCTGACACAGTATATATATGTTTGCATATGGTTATTTGGTTTGGTTTTTAATTATCATATTATATTATTCTTATTCCTAAGTTACATGCTAGCGTCTGCATCGCTAACTGTATTTGGACAACATATCCCAACGATATGCAGGAATTCGCAAGACTACCATTCCTCCTAGTCAGTAACTTGTATTCGGGGACAACTTTGAGTAAGATTGAAATGGTGATCTTTCATACTCCGAAAGTCTCCATTTTATGCTATGGACTTTCTTTTATTTCTATCATTTCATTAGATTTGATTTGGTCCTTGGTTAGAGACATGTCCCGATCGAATGTTTCTTGATTCTGGCTAGAGGCTTATCAGACAACTATAGGCATGAGAGGTGTCGGTATTAGTGTTAGCCTTGGTATTGGTATTGGCATTGGGAATGGAAATGGATGGATAATTGATTGTGGTTTTTTACTTTGATTTTAAGATTACTATTATGTCTTTAAATTTATATTTCCTTTATCTTGTTATATGTTAGAATTCATCTAACATAGGGTGTAGGGCAGTTATGGTTGGGTAATGGGGGTGGTTTTCGGTCCTGGTTGGACTTGAGATGCCCGACATGACTAGGCCCTAGTTTGGGCCATGGCAGTTAGTATCACTACCCTTCATGGTCAGTTGGGTATTTGACAAAGACATATCGAGTAGTGTCTCTTTTAGGGGTTTGTAGTACACCACACTCATAAGGGAGACACTATAAGGCATTTAGGAATATTTATTTTTCTTATGTTTTGTTTTCAAGATGTAGAGTCAAAGGTGCTGAAATATTTCCTAATTCACATTTGTTCGCCTTTCGTATCATGCGTCCCTGATGATACAATGCTTAAAGAAACTCCTCTATCCTACTTGGGGACAATGCAAATGGGACACACTCTGCATATGGGGTCCAGACCTGATCTAGGGGTCCTGTTCCTGATTGTCTTCCTAGAGTTCCATTGGTCCCTCTCAGTCCTCCCCAAGCCCCTTAGGCAGATGTGAGAAATGCTAAGTTTCGTTAGTTTCTCCATATATTAGCACAATTTATAGTTTATCAGGTTGAGCATGGTGCTTCTTTTACTCCATCTTCTAAGGCCACAATGGTTGACCAGTTTATACGGTTGAGCTTTCTTATGTTCACTGGAGTTAAGGTTACGAAGGATCCTTAGGGCTTTATTGATAAGATAGAAAAGATCTTTTGCATTATTCTTGCTACCAATAGGGAGGATGCAGAATTTTTTACCTACCAATAAAAATATATAGCATACCAATGGTATGAGGAATGGGAGCAGTCAAGGGGTGACAATGCTGAGTCAGCCCCATAGGATAATTTCTTTAGTTCTTTTATGGACTGCTTATTTCCTCAAGAGTTGAGGAAAGTAAAAGTGAAAGAGTTCGTTAATATTAATTAAGGCAAGATGTCAGTTAAGGAGTATGCCTTGAAGTTTCACCAGTTATCGCGGTATGCTCCAGAGTTGGTTTCTAGTATGCGGGATTGAATAACGAAGTTTACTTTTGGGTTGTCCCAAGACCTGATTTATGAGAGTAAGTCTGCCTTATTAAAAAAAGATATGGACATCTCCATAATGGTTGTGTATATGTACCAGGTCGAGGAAGAGATGAAGAAGCAAGCTGAAATTGGGGAGAGGCAGAATAAGAAGTTTAGATTATTTGATCAGGGTAATACTCAATAGTAGAGTGGCAGGGATGGTTTAAAGTAGTCCAAGAAGATATGGGGCAATTCTGGGTCTCACTCGACGGCTAGTGCTCTCTACCCAAAACGGTTCGGGGATAAATATTTTTAGAGTGGCTATAATTTTTGGGCATAGGGTTCCCAATCTCAAGCTTGTGGGGCCTAATCATCTCAATCAAATCTTCCTTATAGATTTTTTGGTCGATTGCATCGGGGTTACTGTGATGAAGAAAAGGACAAGTACTTCAATTGTGCTCAGCCAGGGCACATGGTAAGATGTTTTCCAGTGGTCAAGGCTGCTTTGAGGGAAAACATGGTTTCAGTTTCCACATCAACATCTCTGGCACCAAAGGGTGCACTATCTAGCTTCACCATTTGTTGGAATTATCACTATGCTCTCACTACTCGCCATGAGTCTAAGGCATTTCCTGATGTCGTGACTGGTATTTTTAAAATCTTTTCCTATGATGTGTATTATTTACTTGATCTAGGGTCCACTTTATCTTATCTTGCCACATTTGTGGTTGTACAATTTAGTTTTGGTCATAAGTGTGTTTCAGACCGTTTTTCTATTTCTGCCCTGGTGGGTGACTCTTTTGTGGCTAGAAGAGTCTATTGGGGTTGTATGGTTGGAAGACTTAGGTGGATCTGATTAAATAAGATATGGTTGATTTTGAGGTCATATTAGGGATGGATTGGTTATATTCGTGCTATGCTGCCTTAGATTGTTAGATCCATAAGGTTGTTTTTAATTTCCCTAATATGGCAGTTATTTAATAATAGGGTGGTTCCCTAGCTTTTAAGGAGAGGTTCATATAGTATCTAAGAGCCTAGAGGATAGTCACCTAGGGATGTTTCTATCATCTTGTCCAGGTTAAAGATTCTAAATCGGAGGGTCCTTCATTACATTTTGTCTTAGTGGCGAATGAATTTCTTGAGGTGGTCCCTATTGAACATCCTGGTGTCCCTCTTGATTGGGAAATTAAGCTTAGGATTGAAGTTATTCTACACACTCATCCGATTTCTATTCCCTCATATAGAATGGCTATAGCTGAATTAAATAAGCTTAAGGAGCAACAAAAGACCTTTAAGATAAGGGTTTCATCCATCCTAGAGTGTCTCCATGGGGTGCACCAATTTTATTTGTGTGTAACAAGGATAGTTCCCTTTATATGTGTATTTATTACCGGCAATTGAATAAGGTAATGATAAAGAATATGTACCCTCTTCCAATGATAGATAATTTGTTTGACCAACTTCAGGGTGCAAAATTTTTCTCTAAGATTGATCTTAGGTTTGGGTATTATCAGATAATGATTTGGGAGGTGGATATTCCTAAGACTTACTTTTGACCTGCTATAAGTATTTTGAGTTTCTTATTATGTCTTTTGGGTTGACCAAAGCCCAACCGCATTCTTTGATTTTATGAATAGAGTTTTTTATCAGTTTCTAGATTTTTTCTTCATTGTGTTCATAGAAGATATTATAGTGTACTCTAAAAGAGAGAATCCTACTAATCACCTCCGTATTATGCTAATGACCCTGAAGGATCTATAATTGTATGCCAAATTTTCAAAATATGATTGGCAGAACATTGTCACTTTTGTGGGTCATGTCATTTCTACTGAAGGGATCATGTTGGATCCGCAAAAAGTTGTAGTGGTTAAGAAGTATCCTAGACCCATGACTCCAATCAATATGTAAGGCTGCTTGGGTTTAGCTGGTTATTACAGAAGTTTGTGGAAAGTTTCTCTTCTATAGCTGCCTCATTGACTAAGTTGACTCAGAATAAGGTAACGTTCTCATGGTTTGATGCTTGTAAGGGTAGCTTTGAGAAGCTGAAGGATAAGTAGACTTTGACTCCGGTTCTGACTTTTCTTGAGGGCAAGAATGAATTTGTGGTCTATTGTGAAGCATCCTATGTGACATTTTTTTGCATCTGTATACAGTATGGAAAGGTTATAGCTTATGCCTCAAGGTAGTTGAAGGTGTTTGAGATGAATTATCTGACTCATGACTTGGAATTCCTGGCTGCGGTATTCACGTTAAGAATCTGGTGTCCACTATTTTTATGGATTGCATATGGATATCTTTTAAGATTACTAGAGCTTGCAGTATGTGTTTACTCAAAAAACGTTGAGCCTTAAGTAAAGAAGAACGCTTGAACTGCTCAAGGATTACGACATGAGTCTTCACTACGATCCAGGTATAGCTAATGTGGTTGCTGATTCTCTTAGATGGGTTATCCATTGGGATTCTAGCTCATATGGATAAAGGGAAGCACAAATTAGTGAAAGATGTTCATCATTTGGCTACCCTTGAAATTTGCCTCTTAGAATTTAAAATGTTGGTGTGTTTGTGCAGAAGGTGGCGCAACCATCCTTGGGTTTTAAGGTGATGGAGAAACAATTGTTAGATCCTTTCCTGGTTAGGATGAAGGGTGATGTGGGTGGGAAAATATGATGGATTTTGAGGTTATTTGTGATGGTATCTTGCAGTAACAAGGGAATTGTGCATTCTAGATGTAGATGGATTGCGAGAGACAATCATGGAAGAGGCGCATAAGTAGCGCTATGTTATTCATCCTAGTCAAAAAAATGTATCATGATCTTAATGAGATGTATTGGTGGAACCATATAAATTGGGATGTGGCTAGTTCTGTTGCTAAGTGCATAGTGTGCCAACAAGTGAAAATTTAGCACATGAGGCCTAGAGGATTGTATCAAGAGATTGAGTTGACTGTGAGAAACTGGGATGCGGTCAATATGAATTTTATTTTCGGTCTTCCTCAGTTTTGAAATTAGTTTGATTCGGTCTGGGTTATTGTGGATAGGATGACAAAGTATGCTCACTTTTTGCCATTGTGGACAAAATATTTGGTGGAGGATTATGCATGGATTAACCTGAATGAGATTGTAAAGTTGCAGTAGGTTCCTGTTTCTATCATCTCAGATAGTGGTACACAGTTTTCATCACACTTTTGGTGGTTGTTTCAAAAGGTTTGGGTACCAAGAAAGCCTTAGTGTCGCTTTAAACCCGCAGTTGGATGAGCGTAGGAAAAGGAGTATTCAGACATTGGAAGATATTCTTAGAGGTTTCAGGATTGACTATGGTGGTAGTTGGGTTGAGGATTTACCTCTTATAGAGTTTGTATAAAATAATAGCTATAATATTTGCATTGGAATTGCTCTATTCGAGGCCTTGTATGATAGGAGGTGTAGGTCTCCTATTGGGTGGTTCAAGGTGGAAGAGGCATAAATGTTTTGTCCAGATTTGATTTACCAAGCCATCGAGAAGGTAAAGGTGATTAGGATAGGCTTAAAGCTGTCCAAATTCACATAAGTCCTATGAAGATGTGAGGCATAGGAAGATAGAGTTTTAGGTTGGGGATAGGGTATTCTTGAAGGTGTCTCTCATAAAGGGAGTAATGCGGTTTGGGAAGATGGGGAATCTTAGTCCCTGGTATGTTGGTCCGTACTTGGTTTTGAGTGGGTTGGCAATATCGCATATGAGTTGGAGTTTCTTTCTAGTTTGAGCTTCATTCACCTAGTGTTCCATGTTTCTATGTTGACGAAGTGTGTAGGTGATCCATCGCAAATTGTGTCCATCAAGCATATTGGTTTTTTAGATTCTAGGTTTATAAGGTGGTCCCGATTGAAATATTAGATCAGTAGCTTCATCAGTTGTGGACCAAGGACGTAACGTTGGCAAAGGTTCTATGGAGAAATCACAAGGTGGAAGAGGCTACATGGCAAGCCAAAGAGGACATCAAGTCGAAGTATCCTTTCTTATTTCCCATTTTGGAATATCTTACTTAATGTATGTGTTTGTCTTAAGATCTTTGTTTTCTGCCTTTGTTAAAGATGGATTGTGAATACCGTAGTAATCTATTTTCTGTCGTAAAAGTAAAAGTAGTTATATGGTTGGGGATTTAATCGTTCTAGTCACTACCTTGTTCCATCATATGAGGACGAATGGTCCTAGTGGGAGAGAATTGAAACACCCTGGGTTTTGGCCCTTGGAAATTTCTTGAGCTTTGGGCTCACTTTCCTAGTAATAACTCACTATACAAGTCATATGGTGTGGGTAAGGGTTTGGTGACCCAAGTCGTAGGGAGACATCAATATAAATCACTAGGGTCAGATGAATCCCAACCAAAAGATAAGATAGTGGACAAACATACTACAAGTCATCACTTAATCATGTCTAATCATTTCATTAGATTCATCAAAATAACTATTACACCCAAGTCCACAGTCATCCACAATACCTCTATCCAAATCAGTGTTTAGAAATGTATATGTCGGGAAAAGCCCCGGACAATAGCCAAGACAAATCAAAATTAGACAATGTCTAAAGATAGAAGACCAAGAAGGAATCCAAAGTCAATGCACGAACCACTTTGATCACCTAGTCATTGTGCAGGAAGAGAAGATGATGCTCCGGTCCCTATGTCATGTGGGGACATAGCGTCCAGAGATGGTTAGCAGTTAGAGCGTTAGAATGTAACTCAAGGATAAATCAATAAAAAGTCAATATATAAAATTCAACCATATTCTTGAATCTATCCATACATATAGGTATATCACATGCTAAATAAGTAAACAAGTCATTACAACATTCTCAAAGCACTAAGTCATGAGACATAAAGTGGAGGACTCCGACCTTCCACACTTAGATTTAACAATTCTTATTAGGATATTTATTCTTTATGGTCACTTTTTTCAATTGACGATAATCAATGCAAATACAAACAGAACCATCCTTCTTGCGCACAAATAACATGGGAGCACTCCAAGGAGGCATACTAGGATAGATGAAACCTTTATCTAAGAGGTCCTTCAATTTCTCCTTAATATCCTTTAGTTCTGCCGGAGCCATTCTATAAGGAGGAATAGAAATTGGATGAGTGTTCGGAATAAGACCAATCCCAAAATCAATTTCCCTATTGGGAGGAATACCAGGAAGATCATCGAAAAACACCTCAGGAAACTCATTAACCACAAAAATGGATTGTAGAAAAGACTCTTCAGATTTAGAATCTTTAACATAGAGAAAATGATATAAACACCCCTTTGAAATCAACCTTTGGGCTTTATGATAAGAAATGAATCTTCACTTAGGAACCAAACAACCACCTTCCTATACAATGGACGACTCATTAGGGATTTTGAACATGACCCTTCTAGTTCGTCAATCTAAGGAAGCATAACACTAATACAACCAATCTATCCTAAGAATGACATCAAAATCAACTATGTCCAACTCTATCAAGTCTACAATAGTATCTCTATGACCAACAGATACCACATACCCCCTATAGACCTTTCTAGAAATTATAATGTCTCCTACCATGGTAGAAATAAAAAAGAAACCGATACACTCTCGAGACCATAATCCAGATGCACAGCCACATACAGGGACACATATGAAAGTGTATACCCTTGATCAAGCAAACAATATACATCACAAGAGAAAAGTCTCAACATACTCATGACAATATTGGGAGGCACCTCCAAATCCTGGAGAGTAGAAAGTGCCTGCAAGCGGTTCCAATAAATGTCGGTGCTAGAAATAAAAACAGAAATGGACATTGCACTCTTTGGTATGGGAGAAGATTAAGTAGCAAAAGGAGATCGTCTAGCCCAAGAAATTGATAAAGAAGGGCACTCAAGCTCCATGTTCTTGATCTAACCATAAATAAAACATTTATTCCTCAACTTCTCATATTGACCACGATGACTCTGACCAGAGAATCTGAAATGAGGGTGGGGTGGAGTCGACTGGGAACCACTAGTCTTAAATTGGGCATCCTGTGCCCGAAACCCACTACTAAACTGAGACCGATGATCAATCGACAACTTTAGGTAAGGAGAGTGAATAATAGCCAATGTGAAAGAACTCAAGCTCCCACTCTTCTTCCATAGGCACTTGTGACCATCTCTTCTACTGGGCTCGAAAGACCTAAACTCCTTCCCTTTCCATTAATTAAACTCATCTTGCATCTTTTTTTCTTTTTTCACTTATTGCATATACACGATCAACCTATAGATGTTCATGTTTTTAATCAACAAAGTTGTCTTGTACTCAAGGACTAACTCACGGGACAATCTTGAGATAAACTTACACATAAAACTTACACATCCTAACCCTTATGTTAGAAACCATCTCAGGAGTTCACTTTGATAATTTATAGAATTTCCAGGCATACTCTTGAACAGACATCCTGCCTTGCTTTAAGTTTATAAACTCTTCCATTTTTCTTCTCTCAACTCTATAGGAAAGAAGCAATCTAAGAAAGCCATAAAGAAATCCTCCCACATGACGGGACTAGTATTCACACCTCGAAAAAATGACCACCCCTTGTACCATTGGTATGATAGCATAATGGATTAAATCTCCAAAACATGCATAATTGCATAGATCTTCTCCATTTCATCAATGAATCCTAGAGGATCTTCCTTAACCTCTGTACCTAAAAACATTGAAGAGATCTACCTCATAAATTGGACAATTCTTGTGGCCTCAGAAGAAACAAATATGGAGCACCACACTGCAATTGTGAGGCTACCAATTGATATAGGAGGATGATAGAGCGATGAAACTCGACATTAGTAGCATCCCCTTGAGTTTATGGAATAAGAGGGTCACTCTTATCGTCGAGGTTTGATGGGGACAACTGGGACCCCACACAGATGGTCAGATGTCGTAGCCCTAGTTGGGACTAAACTCTTTTTTTTGTACGATCTTCGTCCATAGGTCCATCAAAATGGGAAATTAGAGGAGTTCAAGACCTTAGACTCTATAGCATGAGATTGAAACACAAGAAAGGGGAATATTTCCTAAAATTTCTCGTAGCCCCTATTTTACAAGTACGACGCGCTTAACACCAATAAAAGAGATTCCACTTGACACGATATTGTGGACACCCAACTGACCATGAACCTCGGAGATAATACTAACTTGACACGACCCAAAACCAGGCCATGTCATATGGGCACCTCAAGCCCAAATAAATCTGAGGTTACCCTGATAACCTACCCTAATCATCAATATTAATCACAAGGGTCGGGTGAACCCCAACCAAAAGAAAAGTTAGAGGAATAAAATACTCTAAGTCCTCACTTAATCATGTCTAATAACTTCATTAGATTCATCAAACTATCCATTACACCTAAGTACACATAATACAAAATACCTTAATACAAACTAATGTTTAGAAATTTATATGTTGGGACAAGCCCTCGACAATAACCAAACCAAGTCACAATAAGATAAAGTCTAAAAAGAGGAGACCAAGAAGGAATGTCTTCTGAAGTAAGAAAGTTCACCAATTAAAATTTAATGCACAAATTACTTCAGTAACATAATTACTATGCCGAAAGAGAAGATGATGCTCCAGCTCCTATATCTCATGGGGACGTAGCACCCAGACATGGTTAGCTGTTGGAGCGCTAGTATGTAACTCAAGGATAAGGATAAAATAGCATCATCAATAAATAACAAGTCAATATATCATATTTAACCATATTCATGACCATATATATATGTATAGGTAAATCACATGCAAAAGAAGTAAATATGTCATAACAATCTTCTCAAAGTACTCAGTCTGAGACATAAAGTTGAGGACTCTTACCTTCCCCACATAGATTCAACTATTCTTATTCAGTATAGAAGTTCAACCACATTCTCGTATCACTTAGGCGAAGGAATTTAACCATTTATACACTTATTAAGTATGGGACACTAACCACATAAATATCGATTCAAGAAAAGGATTCTTACCATACACACATTTATTTAGGTAAGCGACTCTAACCACACACCCAAACATTAGGGAAGGCACTCTAAACTCATGCCATATTAGATATGGGACTCTAACCTAAGACATTTCATTTGATGAGGCACTTTAATCTTAAGAGATCTCATTATTCAAGGGACTTCAACAACATGCAATTTCATTAGGCAAGGGTCTTTAACCTAAATCCCTTTCATTAGGCAAGGGACTTTAACCTTAATCCACTACAACTATCATTAGTCGACATTGGAACTCCAATCCTTTATCCATTTATCATCATCTGATTAATTCATACTTAAGGACTTTAGCCCATTTAGATAATTCAACACTATACATGACCACATGGTCCTCATGGGAGCCTTTATTGCTCAACCATATCAACAGGCCAATTCCATAATTCAATTCATCATATAATTCAATTTATGGTTATCAAGACCCTCTTAAACTATTCACATTTCATTAGCAATCTTATATCACATTTATACCATACTTTAGTTCCACATATAATTCAAGTTCATTTTCATGTTTGAGGACTTTAAACCCTTATTAACCATCCACAAAAAAGGTGATCAAATTAACCATACATGGATTATAATACCTTTACAACATCATTAACAATTATTCATACTTATTGGGACATTTCCCTAGCTCAAAACATCACCAACATAAAACTAGACAATTCACTTAGACATTCTCACAAACACCTTTTGTGCATGCCTTTACCAAGGGAATTTTCATGGTAGAAATCATCAAGATTAGAGTTAATCAAGACACATATGTTATATCATACACAAAAAGCACCCACATGTGCAAATCATCAACAATAACATGTATAACTACAAGTCTAAGCAAACGTTCATATTATTCATCATTTGACAAAAAAGACCTTTTAATTTGATTTCAAAATCACCATGTACACTCACTAATCGAAGTGTTAAATCTATAGGCTTAGAGTTATTTATCAAGGGGAAGAGTAACTTTGCTCATAGATGGACACCCTTAAACCTTAGCCTCCAATCCTTTACAAATTATGTTTGAGAGATAGTTTTGGATGTTTGATACACTCAAAAAAAAATATATTTCAATAGGCCATATAAACTTATAAAGTGAGGGTACTTAGGGTTTTGGGTGTAGGAAATAACCACAAGGTCCTCAACTAAAAGATAAAAATTGACCGTCTAGGTGTGTGCAACTCACTTGAGTCAATCGTATGCTAGGGTATGAGTGGTACCCTAATTCATACCATAGGCTTCTCCTAGGTCATCCATACTAGTTATGGTATGAATATCCACTATTGAGTCTTATCCGAAGGGTACAACTCATGCCCTTACTCGTATACTTCACCTGTACCAAAAAAAGTCCACTCCACGCTAAGAATCTCAAATGCCTGAAAGGATGAGGTACTGGGCCCTCATGCTCAAGCATGACTTCTTAGATAATTCCACAAAGAGATGTACCTTAAGGTAAGATTGGTTGGAGGCTCACTCATACCTAGGATAGTTAGTGACCCTCACCACACTACCTAGGGTATGAGATGGGAGGTGATGGAATATACGACTCGTATATAAGGGGTATGACTCAATCCTTTAGTAATACACTCCCTAGTGACATCAAATGAAGTAATTTGTCAATGGTTTCAAATTCTACCTATTTTACCCTAAGATCCATGAGTATAGGTTTGGAATGGTAAGGTCTAGTCATACATTGCCTTATGTCTAATCCCTTTGGTTTCTTTCTTGGATACGACTAGACCATATGAGTCATATGGTCAGGTAAATAGTTGGGCTATGGGGTCTTATGGTGGATAGTTTATGGGTTCATAATTCACTTTCTTGGTGACTACTTAAGGGTATGAGTTGTATGTTGTGGTCACGAGTTATGAAGGTTAACTCCTAACCACTTGCGTCATTTTTATAGTTTTAAATTGGGGCATTCTGGATATTTTCCCTTTTAATTCCCTTTGAGGCCATGATTTAAAACACCTCTTTGGGACTTTATTAACCTATTCTTCCTAATCAAACACTCTTAGAAATCTCTCAAACTTTCTATTCAATCAAGAGGCTAGGGTTTCTTCAAGCTAATAAATTAAGGCTTTTAAGGGTGGTTTCTCTGTTTACTTCTTGGTGTCTAAGGTATGTTCCTCTTCCGTCATTATTATTTATGAAATACATGTGTTTTAATGTATGGTTTTCATGATATTGGTATGGCTTTAAAATAAAGGTTGGGGTTTTAGATGTTTATTTTTGATTAATTTTTCTCGTGATTCTAATCATGGTTTTTTATGTTTTGAAAATGGTTTTGCTCATATGGATGTATAGGATTTGTGGTTTAACTAATAGGACATGGTTAGCCTTTAATTTGTTAGTTTTTGGCTTCGATAATAGCATGCATTCAACCTATTTTTTATATTATCAATGAGAATGATTGTTTCATATAGTTTGACTACTCTTAGAATCCTTTCATTGCATAAATGATTAAAGAAACATGAAATGGTTTTTCTTAGTTTCAGATGACTTTGGAAAGGCATTTGTGGCCATGGTTTTATTATAAATAGTTTTAGTTTTATTGAAAATGGTGGAGTTCAATTTGGTTCAATGGTTTATATGTCATAAGGTAATAGACTTTCAAGATTTAATTTTGGTATGATGATACCAACGATTAATGTCTAACAAAAGACTCCTTAGTAAATGGTTGGAATATGTAATTAAATTTAATATGTCATTAAAAGTGGTTATGTTAACAAAGTCGTAAAGGTAGAGGTCCCGAAGGGACTAATACTGGAAACTCATGTTTGCTGATTTGATGGTTGGTCATGGTGATCATGTGCCTGATATCATGCTTATATTTTTGGCGATGTATAAGTCATATCATGTTTTTCACTAGTTCATGCGGCTAAGACAAACTGGGGCCCTTTCAACAGGGGGAGCTGAACCCATATAGCCCATGGGTGGTTTTAGGATGGCAGACCTATACAACCCTGGTTAAGGTTTTAAATGCATGCTAAACATTTTTATCTATCCCGGTATGGTATATATGTATATATGTGATTGGATATGGTTATTT
>NC_061121.1:144976363-145116044 GCF_002878395.1 Capsicum annuum | reverse complement strand
CATCAGGAGAGAATAGAGTAACATTATTCAGGACTCAGGATGAACTGATAGTGCAGTTGAAAGAGGAAAAAAATAATGGAAGCAAAAAGCAAGGTTTCAGTGGTTCAAAGAGGGTGATAAGAATACAAAATTCTTTCATGTTATTTTAAAAGGTAGAAGATCTAGACTAAGGATCAGCAGAATATAGAATGAGGAAGGGGAATGGCTAGATAAGAAGGAAGAAATTGTTGAAGCTGCTGCACTATTTTACCAGAATTAGTTTCATAAATAGAAGGATAGCTATGATTTTGACATGCTGGACTCTTTACCTACTATTGTAATAGATGAGATGAATAAGGGTATTATAAAGGTTCTAGATATAGAATAAGTTAAATTTGTAGTGATGGGACTGAATAGAGATGGTGCTGGAGGTCCAGATGGTATGACTGGTGCTTTTTATCAGGATGCATGGAAAATAATAGCAGATGATCTATGCAAAGTGGTTCAAGCTTTTTTCAGTGGGTATGAAATTCCAAGGTTCATTACACATACTAATGTGTTACTGCTGGCAAAAAAGTTAAATGTTAACACTTTCTTAGATTTAAGACCTATATGATTTAGTAATTTTCTGAATAAGACATTTTTAAGGATTATTCATGAAAGATGTAAGTGTATTCTTCTTGATATAGTATTTGAGGAGCAAGATTGTTTTGTTCATGGAAGAAGCATAGCTGAAAATATTTTGGTAGTACATAAAATAGTTATTGAAATCAGGAAAAGAGGGAAACCACCAAATATAGTCATAAAGCTGGATATGATGTAGTTATATAATAGAGTGGAGTGGCTTTTTTTGACAAAGGTGATCAGAAAGATTGTTTTTTTTTAAGAACTAATTGATATGGTGTTCAAAATACTGGAAAATAATTGGTATTCATTGTTGATTAATGGACAACCGAAAGGTTTATTTATGTATTCTAGGGGGTTGAAACAAGGGGATCATTTGTCTCTTACTTTATTTATTATAAAAACAGAGGTGTTGTGAAGAAGCTTGAAGGAATTACTAAAACAGAAGAATTTTAAAATGTTTGGGATGCCTAAAGGAATTCCTAAGTTAAATCATCTTGCTTTTGCAGATGATATGATTATCATGTGTAAAGCAGAAGTAAGGACTTTGAAACTAGTGGCAAATGCTTTGGAGGAATATGGGAAGGTGTCAGGGCAAAGAATTAAAAAGAGAAAAGTTCTTTGTATTTCCATAAAAAAGTATCTAATGGAGTAGTTATCTTGGCAGAAGTAGCTACAGGTATACTAAGGAAAGAATTTCCTTCAGCAATATTATAAGTTGATCATGAATAGAATTAGCAGTAAGCTACTCTCATGAAAAGGAAAATTATTATCTTTTGGAGGAAGGGCGGTATTAATCAAACATGTGTTATAAAGTGTTCCAATACACTTCCTGTCAGTTATGAATGCCCCTAAGAATGTGATAAATATTATTCATAAATGTTTTTCTATATTTTTCTGGAGTAGTAATGAAGAAGGAAAAGGCAGAAATTAGGTAGCTTGGTCTAAGATGTGTATACCAGAAATAGAAGAAGGCCTTGGTTTTAAGAGTATTCATGATATATCAACAAAACTATTCTGTAAGCTCTGGTGGAACTTTATAATGAAGAGATCTATATGGAGTGAGTACATGATGAATAAATAATGCAGCAAAGTACATCCTTAAGAGACGATATGGAAATCAGGATATAGTTCTCATATTTGGAAAAAGGCGTTGGTTGCAAGAGATTTGGTTGATCAGTAGATTTTATGGAAAATCAAGGAAGGAAATTTGCATGTGTGGTTTGACAACTGGATAGGATTCGGAGATTTATATTCCATTGTAGAGGAAAATAGAGAATGGGATAATAATGTTTAGAAAGTCAGTGATTTGATTAGAGGAGGCCAATGGGATATGATCAAACTTCAGGAACTGTTGTCTGAATAAATAGTGGATTATATGGTACAAACTGTACATAATCCATAGAATGATTGTTACAGGACAAGGCAGTATGGATTTTGACACAAAAGGGAATTTTAGTGTCAAATCAGAATGGCACTATATTAGGCAAAGAGAGAATTCTATTGAGTTATATAAGAAGGTGTGGATAAAAGGTTTACCATTTAAGTTCATCTTATTCATATGGAGAATGTGGAAAGGAAGGACTTTTATTGATGCTACTTTTAGGAGATAGGGAGTGAAAGATCCCTCTATGTGTTGGTGTTGTCAAAATCCAACACAAAAGAATGTGGTGCATGTTCTATTGGGCTCAGACTTTGCTAATAGAACTTGGTCATATTTTTATTCTTTTGAAGTTATTAACATACATGGACTGAATCTGAGAAATGTAGTATATGCATGGTGGAAAACAGATGTAAAGTCAAGAGAAAAAGCTTACTACAGAGCAATCGCAGCCATGATTATTTGGTAACTATGGAGAAGGAGGAATACACTTAAGCATGAAAGAAAAAGAGTTTCAATACACAAGATGATCATGAATGTTACAAGGTATCAAAGTATGCTACTTAAAGTGAGACAACCAGCAATAAATTTCAGAGGATATTAGCCTAGCATTACACAACAATTCAGTCAATTAAAACCTACAATCAAGGCTATAAGTGTTTTATGGGAATTTCCAAAGCCAGGATGTGTTAAATATAATACTGATGGAGTGTCAAGAGGTAATCCAGGGAGAAGTTCTTGGGCATTTTGCTTAAGAGATGAAAAAAGAGATATAGTATGTGCAACAGGAGCAGCTATTGAGGATGTAACTAGTATAGAAGCAGAAACAATTTCTATTTGGAGTGCAGTTAAACATTGCAGCAATTCAGGGCAAAGCAAAGTTATCATACAGACCGATTCATTTGTACTGAAGCAGATTCTACGTACGAAGTGGAAAATACAATGTAAGAGAAAGGATATAATAATGAAAACATGGAAATTAATTGAAAGCAAGAAAGTGCTAATACTTCATACATACAGGGAGGGGAACCAATTAGCAGACTATCTAGCCAACATGGCAGTGGGGTACAATCATTTCACATATACAATATTTCAGTAATTGCTTAGCACAGCTAGAAGTATATTAAACAACGATAAGTATAAGTCATCTTTTCTCAGGCTAGTAGTTAAACATCAGACTACAGATTGGACAAGCTAACACACATGTTTCTATACTAGATGAGTAACAAACAGAAAGAGAATCTACTTAGCCTATGTCATCAGCCATCAAAAAGGTCTCTTAGTAAATCAGAGGTCACTAGTTAGCTTCTCAATTTATGCAATTTAGATTTTTGGCATCATCTATGATCCAGTGGGTCCGATCATCCATTCATCTCCCTCCCTTCTAGAACTATTTAAAATGGAAGTTAGTATTCAAAAGGGATTCTAAACTTAGTAAGGAAAATCTGGTAAGCTTACCTAGAATGATTACCAGGCCTAAGTAGACTAGACCTTATTTTTGTGCACCAAAAAGCTTGTTATAAACCTTAGTACCGGAGATCTCAACTATTTTTTGAAAAAACAAAGGTGTTAAGCAAGAAAGATCAATTACAGGTCGTTAAAAGAAAAAGGGAAGTTACTTTTCAAGCTGGAGATGTCTTCACTATAGATATACCAAGGAAATGTATTCACTACACAAAGAAGCAGAAGTTTGAGCTTCAAATTAAAGAAGAAATCCATGAGAAACCCTACATTATGAGCAGAGGATTTGGGGAGTACAGTATTGAGCTTTTTAGCTCATTTAAGAAACTCTACACCAGGTTTATATGTATTTTAATGGTCTGGGTTAGAAATCCGGTCCTTTTTATTTAATTGTTTTAGGTTGTAATTTCGGATTGGTTGGCCCATTCTTGTTTTGATATTTGATTATTAATAAAACATAAATTAAACCAAAAAAAAAAAGCTTACATGACTTAGTCAAAAGGTTAGAATGTCGCTAATGCGATCAAAAGTTTGCATGCGTAATCACACCAACACCAATAGAACTCATTTAGAACCCTATGCGCATGATCCAATAGTGAAATTTGATTATAATATACATTATGGATTCAATGGAATCATCAAATATATGAAAAAAGGTCATTATCATTAAATTGCCCCCAAGGACCCTATTTACACTATTTTGGAACCAAGGGTCTAAATGAGATCTAAAAGCTACGAAACCGAGCCAACCTCTCCACTAATCAAAATTTGATATTTCGGATGCAATATAGATATCAGATTTACAAAAAAATAATTTTCACAATGATGAATCCCGAAACTAAACATTCAAAATTTTCCAAACTAGCGGTCAAAATGAGATATGAAATTAATAAAACTACACCAACCCAGATAGAAATCAAAAATCAATGTTCTAAATTTGTCAGTGTAGTTTATTTTTCCATCCGATGCATAAATCAATAAATGTTGATGAAAGTCAACTATAAGACTTTTAAAGATACAAAAACCCACAAACTCGCACAAAGCACACCAAAATACATTGGGAACCATGCTAGTTCTCCCCACACCCCATAAATACCATAACACAACCATGGGAAGGGTAAAATGGTCAAATCACATAGAAATAAATATTTTACAAAAATTACAAAAAAATTAAAGCAATACAATTTAACTCAATTGGCCGATGATGCCTACTGAGTACGCATGGTTTAGGTACTCATACTACACTTTTGTACTTTTTTGGTATTTTTGAGTACTAGTAGATATCCATGATGTGATGATCATGCTGAGTTAATTTTGTAGATAAGGAGAGCTCTCAGAGTCAGAGTTGCCCTTTTTCTACTGTTATCTATGTCTAATCTTTCAGTTTTGAGACGGATTGAATTCAACTATTTCATTACATATATTCCATTTGTAGTAGCTTTTTTACTAATACTACTAGGTTGTGGGATGATCATTGATCTTTTATCTATCTATTAGATGATTATGACTACCTTATTGCTACTTTTAGTGTCTAATTATTGATTTTTGGCCTTTACGTCATTTTTCACCAAGTTAGCATATTGCTTATAGCTTAGGGGTTTAATTTGGATTATCTACTAGCGAGATCAAGTAGTTCAATCATGACTCATAAATTGGGTTATGAAATTGGTCTCAAAGCCTAGGTTTACCAGTATTGTTGGCATAAGAGCAAGTGTTTATTAGAGTCCCGCAAATCAGAATAATGATCTTTATATGTTATCTATTGTAGGCTATAGGAATTCATTAGGAGCTCTTCACTTCTTTCACTTATTTATTGCTAAGAATTTGAGTTGGTTTCTAAGGCATACCTTTGTTTTCAATTTTTTGAAGATGGATAGGACATATGTAATCATTAAATAAGATAAGGGTCCCAAGACTAAGCGTAGTATCCTATCACTATTATTGGATGAACAAAAGTTTATGGACAGCCTAGGGATATGTCCCCAGCTAGGTTCCAAGAAATGGGCCTTCACCAGACCCTATTTCTACTCCAACCTAGTGATTCTTTTGCTTCATCCAGCAATAGGCCAGGGATCAGCCCACGCTCCATCAAGGTTTATTTATTTTTTTAGTGTTTAGGGATGCTTTAAAGCAACTTTCATGGTTGGTGATGCACCATATAAATGTGCATAGTCTATGGATCAGTGTTGTACTAAGGCAGGAATACAACTTATAACGTGACTCCTAGTGTTGATAACCCTCTTACATTAGTTGTTTCGGAGCCTCTAATTACTCCAACAAAGTTTGCCTATCCTACTATTTTATTAAGGAATAGAAGATGTTTGATATATGCTTGAGATTGGCTCCTCTTAAGTTTTTTAGTGAACTAGGCAAGGATGCCTATGAGCTCTTTATTTCTTATGTGGATTGGCCCCATAATCGGTCCTAGTCAAGACTTACAGTATGTATAAAAATAATTTTCAATTGCGATTGAAAGGTCGACATTAAGGGAGAGGTTATTTTGTTTTTAGTCTAGTTGGAACTCCCCCATTGACATGGACTCAATTCTCTAAGTTTTTCTTAGAGAAGTGTATGCCTGCCATCCTTATGGATTATTTGAAGGAGAAATTCTCAAGGTTATATAAAGGATCCATGATTTTATGAAGTATGAGGCTCGATTTCATGAGTTTTCTAGGCATGCTCTTTCTATTCTGACTATTGAGTATGACAAGGTTCACTACTTTGTTCGAGGATTGAGACTCCCTCTTCACATGTCAACATAGTGTTTAGTTGTTATTGGGAGGTCTTTAGCTGAGGTTTTTCATCATGCTCAAGTTAAGGATGAGATTCATTGTGTGGCGCAAGGAGGAACCAATAAGATACGACATTATTACGATATTATCAGTGGGATCCATAGTGGCTCACAGTTCAGAGGCAGTGGTTCTTAGGGTAGGTACCTTCTATGTCAGCCGTATTAGCATCAAGGTCATTCTAGTTGACCCATTCAGTTTATACTTTAGATTATCAATAGAGGCTAGTCAAGTTTCAATAATTATCTTGGCTAGGGTAGTCGTCAATCTTTGAGGGGTTCATCTTTTGGTTATCCTAGTCATGGTGGTTATTTTGGTTCTATCGGATCTTCTAGTTTTGGTATAGCTTTTGGGACATGTTATGGTTGTGGAACATTTGGATATTTTTAAACAGAGTGCCCTAGCCGTGGAGCGATAGTTCCTTCTATTTAGAGTGTTCCACTGATTTGGATAGTTTTTCCCATAGGGTAAAGGTGGTATTCATGGTCATAGTGTTGGTCCCTTGGTTTTTTGAGGAGGTTCTCAGATAAGTAGGATAGGAGATTGGTTAGGAGCCCAAACATATAGAGGGCGTGGTTAGTTGTATGTTGTACTATCTAGAATTGAGGCTGAGTCTTTGAATGTTGTTATAGTAAATATGATCATGGTATGTCATTCGTTATCTTTTGTATTATTTGATATGGGATCCACTTATTCTTATGCGTATGCTTATTATACCTCATGGTTAGAGTTGTCATAGGATTCATTATTTGTGCAATTATGTGTATCTACTCTCCTGTGTGATCTTTTAGTAGTGGATGGGTTTATAGATCATGTATTGTGATTTTGTAAGAGTTTGATACTCAAGCTGATCTTATTATTTTAGATATGGTGGATTTTGACATGATTCTGGGCATGGACTAGTTATCCACTATCATGACTCTTGGATTGTTTTTACAGGACAGTTACCTTAACCATACCCAATGTTCGTATAATTTCTTATGTTAAGGTAGGATACTTATTTTAAGGGGATACAAGTCTAATCTCTCTAACATTTGTGATGCTAGTATGGAGAGTCTATCCCTTGACTCTATTGATATTAAGTGGATTTATGCAGCTAAGTGTAATTATCTATGCTTGCTTAGCCTAGTTTTGAGGACTTCTTGTGTGCTTAATGTGTTTTTAATGATGTAAATAAGCATCTAAGTGTCAAGTTATGTATTTTTAGTGTTTACTTAATGATTTTTTAGTCAAACACTAAGTTAAAGTTCAAACACGAAAACTAGTACTCTTAGCTTGGGCTATGTTTCTTTCTAGTTCATTGTGTTAGATTCTAAGTTTTTTTGATCTCTAATTTGTGGTGTTTGATGTTATAGGATGCTTGGTCAGATGATCAAGATGATAGATAGTTGATAAACAATCTGGAAATCAAGAGTAAATTCCACCACAGAGCTTGGAATGAAGGGACAAACGCTTGCGACAAGTATTGTTCAAATCTGGAATTTTGGGACTTAGTGGTGTGCCACGAACCTATGCAACGTGATAAGGGCGTACCACGGCATTTGATGTAGTGTGGATGTAAATTTCCAGTATCTATGAATGATATTGGTTTTCCACGTACCCTTGGCCACGCAATAAGGGCATGGCACATCCCTATTTCAAAAATGACAAATCGTGTTCTACTATAAATGGAACACTTAAACTCCTATGAATTCACCTTGGACAACCTTTGGATTGGAGACATAATTTAGGAGGCCTTAAATAGGGTTTTTATTCCTTTACTTTAGTTTGTTTATGGATTTTGACATGAATTTTTCTATTGTGATTACGTGTATGTCCATGAGCGGCTAAACACCCTTTTCTGGCATTAAGGCCAAGAACATGATTACTCTTGTTATGTATTTTCTTGGTATTGGTTATTTATCATAGTTGGTTTTTTTTAGTAATTCTTATCACTATTTAAAGGATTTGTGACCCTTGGATTACTTGCATGACTCTATGGTAAACCTAGAAGGATGAATAATAGGGTAGAACATGAGATGAATAAAATAGGATCATAATCTCAATTGAATGAAGTTATGATTTGAATTTTGGATAGGAATATACCTTATTTCCCTATTTGGTTCAGTTACGAGATACAATATGAAAGCATTTAACTTAGTTCTTGCATGCTGATAACATAAAAAATATACTTCTAATTTGAAGGATAAAGTGATCGTTATCAAATAGAGTAACCCAACTAGGTCGAGGTCGAATCCCAAGGGAATGCGTCAGAAATATTTCTCAAATTTGTAGAAATCACCAGCCAATACGTAAAAGTAAAGGGAGGATTTGTTAAAATAAAATAAAAAGGAAAAGAATTGGTTGTTCTTGGTTATAACCATTAGAAGATGAACTCTAGGCTTGTGCACCCCCTAGCTTCTTAACTATGTAAATTTCTCGTGATCAACCCAACTACTCTATTGTTCTGCAAGCAAAGCCAACAAGATAAGTCTTATCAACTGTTGGGTAAGCTCGTAGATAAATTTCACCTTTTGACTTAGTTATCGTCTCCGGGTGTTGCCTTGTTTCTCCTTGCTAGGACCTCAGTTAACAAGCTCCTTGGTTATCAGATTGAGTAATTAGATGAGATGCTTGGTTATCAAATCCCAAATCACTTTCTTAATTTCTTTTCCCAATCACAAGCTTCTTGGTTATTGAAAGAATGCAAATACATGATATTTTAAGGTACGGCTGATGGTTAAGATTAATTATTGCGAAGAAGATTAAGATACATATAGCCCTAGAATAAATGAATGTCACACTTGCTCTACGTAGATAATCAGCTAGAGTTCCCATAACCCTGGATAAGGGAATTAGCCTCTCATATGTATGAGGTCAATCATGGAATCCATAGACAAAATTATAAAATCAATCTCCAAATGATAAAGGATAAATCCCTAAGTCTAAAATTGAATAACAAATCAAGAACAAACCTGGAATAATAATCAATACATTGAATTTTGAAATTGGCGAATGTTTTATTGAATGAATGATTTATAAATAAAACAAAGCCTAAGAGTTATTTATAGATTACAAAACCAATCCTAAATAAAGTAGGAAAACCCTAAAAATCAACTCTTAAATAAAATAGGAAAACTCTAGAGATCAAATCCTAAATAAAATAGGAAAACATAATTACCTATATATAATATGACTACAAAACATTATAGGAGTGTAATTGAGATATATGGAAACTCAAAGAAATAAATCCTAACTAAAATGGGATAGAACACTTAATTTGTCACAAGGTATGACTCAGGTCCACTACTCGTACGGTCAACTTACGAGTCGTAGGACCCAGTCGTATGCATTTCAGTAGCTCATTTCTCAAGGCTTCAACATTCTAATATTATTATGACTCATCCTCATGAGTCTTACCTAGATCATACGACTCATGGACTTCACTTGTATCCACCAGGGACTTCTTCTGTTCTTGTTCTTGGACACTGTTTTTCTTACGGTTGGATCATACGAGTTGTACTCAGACTTTCAATTCATATTCTTCTTAAACTATAACTTTCTCAAATATTTTTTTTTAATTTAGATGCATATTGGTATTAAAAATAGCTCTAAGCTTATAGGTATGTGAAAACATCCCTAACGATTAAGTTCTTATGAAGAGTATAGCTATCATCATCTTCAACTGAGAATATATTTTTGTGTATAAAGTATTTTTATCTCAAGACCCACCAACATATAGAAAATTGAATTATTTTTCCAATGATACCAATTTTTCCTTAATCTGATATCGGATGAGAAATTATGGACAAAATACTGAAGCACCATTAAAGCTGGTCGAATCTATCCAGGGTATGACTTATACGGTCTATCAAGGATACGAATCGTAAATTCTCCTTACAGGTCATTAGAAGAAAGTCGTACCTTAGGCAGTAGAGGCTTAAAATAGGTTTTAAGCTATGATTCAAGCCACTTTTCATAGTTCCTTTACATTTAGCATCCAAAACCTAATTTCCTGCAAAACACTCCGAAAACACATCAAATATAACAACACAACCTTAGGTACATTCATGTTCTCATAGTTTAACCATCGTAAGTGCTATATTTATATAGTACATCAATACCCTCAACTTTGAACTTCGCATGTCTTCAGGCAACAAAACATAAAAAAATAATATCACAATGCTTAACCAAGAGAAACGTAAGATACCGATGGCAGTCAATCATAGATTTTAACTAAAAAAAAATTACCCTCTCAAGTTCAATCACTTTAAAACCAACTATGTGTATTAGTGAAGCACAACAATGTGACACAAAGGAATCAAGCGATGTCATTATATTAGAGACAAACAACCTTGCATATATATAAGTTAATTAACCAATAAGTAAGAAACTAGCAATACAACTCATGTGCCCTCACAATCAAAGAAGTCCCCCCTCACTCATATATGAAATCAAGTATGTAAATATGGGGACGGTAAAGAGACACTTACTCTCATAAAGAAGTTCTAATCAATTGCTTGTCAAATTTCATAGTCTTTCCCTTATTTTCTTTACCTTAGCTTTCAGACAGTCAAGTTAGGATCACTCTAGGACCTTACAAAGCTTGTTATGCAGGCTTGGGGGCTGGTATGGTACAAATAGATATATGAAGTGACTAAGCCTCCTTGGTAAAACACTAACTTTTTGGTCGTATGCATCAACCATATTTTTCTTTATTTATTTCCATCCTTATTTCTCCATTTCTATTTTAAAGAATATTCAAGTTGGGTGTGATCCTTATTCTCTCTTTTTCACTTTTTCATAATTTTTCTTTACTATTTTCTTTTCTTTTCTTCATCTACCACACCCATCCTTACTTTATTTTTTCTTATTTTACCCTTTTTTATACTCAATTTACATCACGTACCCCTATGAAAGCCACCCTCAACTTAGACGATTTGCCAGAGTTGAAGTGAATAATGTCCAAGGAGGACTAAGGCCAAAATAGGTTCATTATAATACAAAATAGAACAATAAAAATGTGTAACAATAAAATAGGTTATAAGTCTCAAAACAAGGATCAAGGGATATCATTTCACAATGGAAGGTCATTTAGGCTAAACGTGCACTAATATCAAAAACAACCTATGATGTTTTTCCAATTGACCATCCTACAACCTAGGCAAGACTAATAGGGTAAGTTCTGAATTTTACGCACAAAGATAGCAAGGTAGTATCTCACACACATGTCACAAAGTTACATCACAAGCTACTACCTATCCGGTTCATGCAATTTTCAACAATGATTATCATGTCCCAAATTATAATGCCATAAAAACATTCACAATAGTTGTATAAATATTCATATCACACAGTTACCAAATAGATAATTGGAGAGGTATTAATCATTTATCTTAAAAATAAAAAAAATATGTCAACTGCCTTAGATACTTATTTCTCTCTAAGTTAACCATAAAATATCACGAAATAAAACATATGCCTAAATATGTCGATTTTACTCGGAACAACACTCCAAGGAAAAGAGACACGGCAAAAAAAACCCAAAAGGACATCAAGACCCATAAGTAGCCCCACCCTCAACTTAAAATCATGCATTGTCCCAAATGTGTCAAAGCAAAACAAGAGAGATAGACACATACCCGTGGCACCATAGTTTCAAAGATCTGATGTCAATCACGCAATACAAATATATATAACAAAATAACTTGGGTTGTCTCCCAAGCAGTACCTGATTTCACGTCGTGACATGATGGGACTTTGTTGGGTACTCAGACTTCCCCAACCAGTGCATGGGTACCTTGATTAGTCAAACTTCATCAATGTATCCTAATAGTTGTTCTTCAAATTTCTCATACCATTTTGAACTTATGAATTTCACCCCTAATTGTTTTTCTGATTTCCTATTATGCAAATGTGGCGGAAGTATAAGAATAAAGGACCTAAGAAATAGATGTGGCGTGTTGTTCTTCTTGGCCGTTATATGAGGAATGTAGTTTTTTGAGTCAGACTTAGCAAATTCAAGAATATAGACATATTTTTCCTCCTTCATGCACTCTTAGGCTCGATAAAGATCTGATTATCCAAATACAATGTTAAAAAGTGTTTAGAATAAGGTCCAATGCACCCTAACTCTAAATTTGAAATCTTCTTTACATCCCCATATTATTATAAAATACTCTCCTTAAGAGTGACGCTATCCATAATAGAATAAGCAATTTTTGAATCCTCCATTTTTAACACCTTAAGTTGGCTTTTCATAATTCTTTCAATCTCGCACCACCCATCGCTAAGTCTCTTGGCTTTACACGTAGCAAATTTTGCATCCAACTCTATTTGTAGAAAGTAAATAACCAAGACAAACTTATCAACCTTGTATATACGATATTGCCTTTCGTTTTATAGGTGTCCCAATGTGTCAAGCATGTTCTCATTATGTTCCAATAATATATTTATGACACCCCTGCAGTAATACATCATATCATACGGATAAGGGTCAATGAATAAAAAGTCATCATCACTGCTGTTATCTTAAGAAGAGTAGGTTAAAAAAATAACAAGAGTAAGTAAATAAACAAAAGAAAATAAACCCAATAACTCCAATAATTTTATTTAAGATTATCGAGACCGTATTCCCCAACAACTATGCAAAAAATTGATAATTCCCAAAATATACCTCTAATTTAAAGGATAAAGTGGTCGTTGTCAAATATAGTAACCCAACTAGGTTGGGGTCGAATCTCAAGGGAAAACATTAAAAATCTTTCTCAAATTTGTTGAAATCACCGGCCAACGAGTAAAAGTAAAAGGGGGAATTGTTAAAATAAAATAAAAAGAAAAAGAATTGGTTGTTATTGGTTGTAAACAATAGAAGACGAAAACTAGGCTTGTGTTCCCCGTAGCTTCTTAACTCCGTAAATTTCTTATGATCAACACAACTACTCTTTTTGTCTGTGATGTTCCAGTGTTTTACGAAACATTTAGCATCATTTTCTTAGGAAAATTAAATGTTTTCAAGAAACCAAAGTGATATTTGATGAAGTTTTTTAGTGTTTTAGTGAAAGGATATAACCACAGAAGAAAACTAGAAAAAGTAGCAGAAAGGGGGAATTGACGCTCAAAATGATGGACCATCAGGTTTATGACAGACCGCTATATATACCGTCAAGTTGAACTAAAACAAGGCCTCCCGATGAGTCGAGTGACGGACAATATGGCGGACCGTCAACACTTATCCAGAAACTACTTCTCAGAGGGACTTGGTGACGATCATGGTGGTGGACCGTCAGACATAGGATGGACCACCAAATTGACCATCAATGCTTATCCAAAACCTATTCTCCAGAGGAATTACGCCATGGTAAAAGTGGTCGACCATTAATCTTGGGATGGACCACCAAATACACCGTCAATTTTTATCCAGAAGCTGCCTTTCAAAAAGACTCCGTGACAGTAAAAATGGCAGAACGTCAGTCCATCGGTAGATCGCCAGGTGGACCATCAGATGTTATCCAGAAACTACCATTCGGATGAATCGAGTGATGAGAAAGATAGTGGACTGTCAGATCTTTGACAGTCCATCATATGGACCATCAAATGGTACGTGGTTTTTCCGTTTATAAATTTTAAATTCTTTTTTTAGATAGGACATATAAATACCAACTTCTATGGTTAAGAACGCATATTTTACCTTTTATAAGTTTTCTTTTCATCTATTGAACCTCTTAGTATTCAAGTACTTTGGAGAATTTTAGTATCAAACAACTGATCAGTGAAGATTCAAGAACTGATTCTTGGGGTTCTTTGAAAGTAAACTTTCCATTTATTTATAAATAATACAACAATGAATTCTTTATCTTCTATGAGTGTTGTGGCTAAATCTCATAACTAAGGTTATGAGATACTTAATGTGAAATGCATCTATGGGTTGAGAATCAATTTAATTTTCGTAATTGAATAACATTGCATAAAACTTTCTTCAATTTCATGACTTTTCTTGGTTGCAAACTTGAGGAGTAAGCCCTTGACCACTACTTGTCTGAGGGAAAAGTGTTTGTGGGGAAAATAAGGTGTTTACATGAATTCTAAGGGCCTTAACCTTTAAAGCAATAGCTAATGCCCTAATAGGATTAGCTTACATAAGAATTAGGTTGAAAGAATAAGACATCCTATGAGTTTGAGAAAATTATAGGATAACCTATCCATTTAGGTTAAGAAACTAATGGATATAGAATAGGATTCAACCTTTTTTGCAATTGAATTTGTTAAGTGGAACTAATAAATAATTCACAACCCAAATGATGCTGGCATTTTGGTGATCATAACCCTGGTTTGATTAATCTCATAAAGTTACGAAATACAGGGAAAATCATTAGTTGAACTTATCTTGTTACAATTTATCATTTTACAAATTAAAAAAAAAAAAACAAACCCCCATTTTGGTTACAACACTTAGTGATCACAGTATTTCCTGTGGGATTCAACACCCAACCGAGTTGGGTCTATATTTGACAGTGACCACTTACACTTTCTACTAAGAGTTATAATTTGGGCATATAAAATTTTGGCACCGTTGCCGGGGAATACGGTTGTCAACTAAGTTTGTGATAGTTAATAGACCCTTTGGTCAAAGATTCTCAAACTTTACTTTTTGTTTGTTGTTTTTGTTTTGAACAGGTTGACTCTTGTGCATGCCAAATACACGGAGATTAGGTCAACCATTATTACCTATAAATCTTGAACCACATCTCATTGGCAGAATAGATGCACAACGAGACCCTAAAAGAATAAATGCTCAATAGGAGTAGGCTAGGTTAGCTGCATTAGCAGCTACGTAAGTAAATCAGCAGAGCATTGATAACCCAGGTCGGGCACCAAATCCAGATGATAAAGATCTGGGTGATGATGAGCTATTAAATCTAAGGCGTGCAGATTATTTGGATGCACCTATTAACAGTGATCGCTATGCTATAATGAGACCCAAACGCAGAGCTGTGTTGTTTGATTTTGATAATGATGATGATGAACTGGACGGGGCTGGTACTATAGGGGCAATTATTCCTCTGCCTTTAGCATCCGGAGCCAAGTTCAACATTACTAGAACTATGATCTAGCTGCTGCAACTCAAAGGGTTATTTGCTGGACTTGCAGGCAATGATCCGAATATGAATTTGATTAATTTAATCTCAACATGCAAGTCGTTTAACAATTTGGGGATTGGTCAGAATGCAAATCGTCTGTGCCTATTACCATTGTCTCTATCTAGAGAGGCAACACTATGGCTAAATGGGCTAACTCCCTACTCTATCACCAATTGGAGGAAACTAAAAAATGCTTTCCTAGAAAGATTCTTTCTGCCATCCAAGAGAGAACAATTGGGAGATGAGATAAGCAATTTTAGAAAGCTTTCAACTGAGGCTCTCTACCAGACTTGGGAGTGGTTCAAAAAGACACTTATGCGGTACCCAAATCATTAGATGACAAATGTCCATTTGATGGAGATATTATATAGGCCCTTGAATTCGGTGACCAAGCTAGAGGTAGATAATGTTGTGGGTGGGTCATCATGGATCTCACCTTTCTTGAGGCATCTGAGATGCTAGATCATATGACAAAGTAGAGTAGAGCTTGTCATACCATGGATTCTGAGGTAACAAGCTCTACTATATCTATTGGTACGACTGTAGAATAGAGGCGAAGGGAAGAGGAACGTGACCAAGATATGACTCACATGAAAATGCAGATGGACCTTATCACTAAGCATTTATTATCAAGAAAGACAAAGAAGGTTAAAGCTATTGCATCATAGAGAAGAGCTGACTCCGATTCCAAAGAGAAAACAAATCACTTAAATAATCAGGGGGGTTTTCGAGGCTGTGGCCAAGGAAACCAAGGTCAGAGCTATTATGATCAAACCGGATCTAAAAATCATGACCAAGCAAATTGGAAAAGCAAAAATGATAAGAGTGGGTTGTATATTCCTCCTAGAAGTCGTAATGCAGCTACATCTAGTTCTGGGAAGATGTCCATGGAGGACATGATGGCCAAGATATTGAAGGGCATCAAAGAAACCAACACTGGAGTACTTGAGGTAAAAAATGATTTATCTTTGATGATCCAATTTGTTGACTCACATTCTACATCGAACAAATAATAGGACCAACAAATGGGCTAATTGTCGGCAACACTTAAACAAAAGAAGGCCGGTACGTTATCTAGTGATATAGTCCAAAATCCTAAGAAGGATGGATCATGCATGGAAATTACCACTAGAGTGGTACAGTGTTAGAGAGCGAATCTGTGGGTAAGCCGGTAGTTGATTTGATAGCAGAAGATGCGGATAATGCTGATATTGATAATTCTATGGAATCTGCAGGATCAGATATGGTTATTCCAGATACTATACCTGATTGTTAGCAAACTGTTACATTTAAACAAAAGAAGGACAAGAAAAAGAAAGTTGTGGTTAAAATTTGCCAATACCACCTCATCCCTTCCCTCAAAGACTGAAAAAAGAAGACTGACAACACAAAGTTCAATAGATTTAAGTCTATGTTGAAGCAACTCACTATAAATGTGCCTTTGGTTGAGGCATTGGAGAAAATTCCAGGGTATGCTAAATTCATGAAGAACCTTTTAACAAAGAAGAGTGTAGCAAGTTATGAACTAGATGATAATATCCATAATTGTAGTGCGATTGCTACAAGGTCATTAGTTCAGAAGAAGGCAGATCCGGGAGCCTTCACTGTTCCTTGTATGGTGGGGTCTTTGGATTTTGCCAAGGCCTTATGTGATCTCGGGGCTAGCATTAATTTGATGCTGCTAGCTATTTATAAACAATTGGGGTTGGGAGATCCTACTACACCAACCAACATGGGACTTATAATGGCAGATAGGCCGGTAAAGTGGCTCGTTGGGGTTCTATATGATGTATTAGTGAAGGTGGCTACCTTTATTTTTCCTGCAGATTTTGTTATTTTTGATTGGGAGGTGGACTTCGAGGTGCCCATAATCTTAGGTCGACCTTTCCTTATAATCAGAAGTGTGCTTATTGATCTGCGGGCAAATGACCATTTATTCTAGATGAACGATGAAGTTATGCATTTCGATGTATGCAAATCAATGAAGCTGCCCAAAGAAATGAATGTGTTCTCTGTAGTTGATATTTATTATGAGAAAGAGCTGGAATTATCTTTGGAGGACCAGATTATTATTGAGTCATTAGCTGCTGCGCTCATGAACTTTGATCGTGAGGATATTGATGAGTATGAAGAAACTGTCTGTGGTTTGACAGGAATGGGGTCGTATTCTTATGCCCTCAAGAAGCTGGATCTTGACCTTAAGAATCGGCCTTCACCACCGGCGATTCTATCCATTGAAGAGCCACCAATGTTAGACTTGAAGGAGCTACCTAGTCATCTGAGGTATGTGTTCTTGGGTAGTGGAAATATGCTGCCAGCTATTATTGCTGCTGATCTCAGCGAACAATGGGTGGAAGATCTCATCTCTATTCTTAAGAGATACAAGAGAGCTATTGGTTGGACTATTGCACATATCATTGGTATCCCTCTTGGCATATGTATGCACAAGATTCAGTTAGAGGAAGATTATGTACCCACTACTAAGCATCAGTGTTGCCTAAATCTACCTATGCAAGAGGTAGTGAGGAAAGAAATCATTAAGTGGCTAGATGCAGGGGTGGTGTACCCAATCTCAGACAGTAAATGGGTGAGTATTGTACAATATGTACCCAAGAAAGGGGACATAACGATAGTGGACAATGAGAAGAATGAGCTAATTCCACTTAGGCCTATCACCGGTTGAAGGATGTGTATGGACTACCGAAAGCTAAATTCGTGGACACTGAAAGATCACTTTCCAATGCCATTCATGGATCAGATGCTTGATCGATTGGCAGGCAGAGGATGGTATTATATCTTGGATGGGTATTTTGGGTATAATCAGATCTCCATTGCTCCTGAGGATCAGAAGAAAATGATGTTCACGTTCCCATATGACACATTTTCTTTTAAAAGGATGCCTTTTGGATTATTTAATGCACCAAATACATTCCAGAGGTGTATGATTTTGAGTTTCTCTGATATGGTTGAAGACACCTTTGAGGTGTTTATGGATGATTTTTCAATGGTTGGAGATTTCTTGGACTTATGCTTGCTAAATCTAAGTAAAGAATTACAGCAGTGTGAAGAGTTTAACCTGGTCCTTAACTGGGAAAAATGCCACTTCATGGTGAAAGAGGGCATTGTTCTCGGTCATAAAATTTCTGCGAAAGGTATTGAGGTGGATAAGGCCAAAGTTGAGGTTATCGAGAAACTACCTCCCCCCATCTTTATAAAAGGGGTACATAGCTTTCTTGGACATGTAGGATTCTATTGTAGATTTATAAAGGATTTCTTGAAGGTTGCAAACCCATTGTGCAAACTTCTTGAAAAAGAGGCCAAGTTCTCTTTTGATGATGATTGTAGGAAGGCGTTTGAATGCATTAAGTTGAAGTTAGTAGAGGCTCCAGTTATTATTTCTCCCAACTAGACAAAGCCGTTTGAACTAATGTGCGATTCTAGTGGGGTGGCGCTTGGAGCTGTGTTGGGACAGAAAAAGAATAAGTTATTTCATCCAATCTACTATGCTAGAAAAGCCATGAATGAGGCTCAAAAGAACTACACTGTCACTAAACAAGAACTTCTGGCTGTGGTTTATGCCTTTGATAAATTCAGGGCGTATTTACTAGGGACTAAGGCAGTGGTCCAAATGGATCATGCAGCTCTGAGGTACTTAATGGCTAAGAAAGATGCAAAGCTAAGATTGATCCGTTGGGTATTTTTGCTTCAAGAATTTGACATTGAGGTAAAGGATCACAAGGTGTGCGAAAATAAGGTGGATGATCACTTATCCAGACTTAAATACGAACAAGCAATCAAGGACAAGTTAGATATTGATGATTCCTTTTTGGATAAGAAGATACTAGCTGCTAAGTTCGAGCAGATTCTATGGTATGCTGGTTTCGCAAATTACGTGGTAAGTGAGGTGATGCGAGATAATCTTTCCTTTCACCGAAGGAAAAATTTCTTTCATGATATTATCTAGTATTTCAGAGATGATCCCTATCTTTTTCGGTGATGTGCAGATAGTGTTATTAGGTGTTGTGTATCAGATGTGGAGATGCTGAATATTTTGGAAGAATGCCATGCTTCACCTGTTGGTGGTCACCATGCAGGCGACCGCACTGCTCGGATAGTACTGCAGAGTGGCTACTGTTGGCCCACACTATTTAGAGATGTATATGACCTCGTTCGTAGATGTGATCAATGTCAGAGAGGAGGATCAATCTCCAAACGTCATGAGATGCCAATGTCCAAGATGATGGAAGTAGAGTTATTTGATATATGGGCCATTGACTTCATGGGCCCATTTATAAGCTCGTATGGGTTAAAATATATCCTAGTAGTTGTAGACTAAGTATCAAAATGGGTAGAAGCTGTGGCATTAGATGACAATGAAGGAAAAAGAGTTGTGGCTTTTCTGAAAACGAACATATTCTCCCACTTTGGAGTACCAAGAACAATCATAAGTAATGGAGGATCCCATTTCTGCAATAAAGTCTTCAGGGCTATGATGGTAAAGTTTGGAGTAAAACAACACCGTGTATCAACTCCTTATCACCCATAAACTAGTGGGAAAGTGGAGGTTTCGAATCATAAGATCAAGGCCATTCTCGCCAAAACTATGAATGCCAGTAGACAAGATTGGTCTCAAAAGCTCGATGATGCCTTGTGGGAGTATCAAACTACTTTTAATACACCAATTGGCATGTCACCATATCATCTAGTTTTTGGGAAGGCATATCATTTGCTAATTGAGCTGGAACATAAGGCCTTGTGGGCTCTAAAAAGACTAAATATGCATTGAAAGGAAGCAGCTGATCTAAGATTGGAGAAAATTAATGAGATGGACGAATTCTGTCTCAGAGCTTATAAAAGAGATGACTTGTAAAAATAAAGGATGAAGAAATACCATGGCCAAAGGATTACACAGAGAAAATTGATGAAAGGTGATTTGGTCCTTCTTTTCAACTCCAGACTGAAGCTATTTTTGGGTAAGTTGAAGTCTAAATTGTTAGGCCTATTTAAAATTAGCCAAGTCTACTCATCTGGAGTACTCGAGCTTGAAAATGAAGATGGTAGTGTCTTCAAAGTGAACGGGGAAAGAATCAAACTTTATATTGGTCCAAAAGACCTAATAAAAAGTGTTGATGTCTTTTACCTCAATAAAGTCTGAGTATTCGAGATACCTAAGTCGTGCCGCAACGTTAAATTAGGTGCTAGTTGGAGGCAACCCAGAACATATTGTTGTAACCATAAGTAGAGTTTATTTTATGTTTTTGGGAAATTTTGATGTGTTTATGAAGTGTCCAGGACCAGAAGTGCTGTAAAGTGGAAAAGTGGGAACATTTGAGCTACTAGAAAGTTATGATGGTACACTTGATGGACCACCAAACTACTGACGGACCATCACACTCAACCGTCAAAAACAGGAAGAAAAATGCATTCACTGGATAGGGCATGACGGCATGAGTGGCAGACCGTCAAGTATATGGTGGACCATCAAAGCAGCCGTCAAAAGCGAGACTGCTAACCTGCATTCTGGTAAGTAGTGACGGCCAATTCGGTGGACCATTACAATAGTGGTTGACCGTCCCATTAACCGTGACACCAAAATAGAAACTTATCAACTGAGCTGAGGGGTGACGTTCCCAGTGGTGGTCCATCACACTTATGACGAACTGTCAAATCGACCGTCACTTTAACCCTAATTCTGAATTGGGTTGGGTTAAATTGGTACTATTTATAAGTACTCCGTATTTGACCTGGAATGAGATTTTAAGAATAAAATTAAGCGGGTACACTCATTGTAACCATTCCATGACCTTTGATTTTTCCACTTCTCCAAGATTCAAAGAATCTGAACTGATTTATCCTATCTGAGACTCCTCCACTGCTCCATTACTTTTCTATTTAAGCTAGGTCATTCTTTCCCTATCCCCATTACAAACTAAAGAGTAACAGAAGTGATAGAAGTTGAAGGTGGTTCAGTCTCTGAAGTCTCAAGCAAGTAGAATACTACAACATCAAGGTGACATGGCTCCTACAAATACACAAACCAAGAGAGTAAAATCTTAACGATGTAGAAATACATCCACATCGACCTATAACACCAGGCAAATAGAAAAAGAAGCCATCATAATCCTCAGTTTGAGAAGGGGAGTGACAATAGCATTCGTTTCACCGATTCAAGCCCAGATGAAGCAACAGTTGCTTTAACTCAACCATTACTCATATAAGGTTAAATTGAAGCGGCTAATGTGGACAACCAAGGAGAAGTCCCTGAACCTGAAGCTGAAAACGTGAGCGGACGAAAGGATCCCTAAGTATGAGATACAATTAGGTGGCAAATAGTGGGAGCACAAAAAGAGTTCTATGATTGGTTACATCCCACTGCTCAAGGGATCCGGATATCATTCTTTGAAGAACATCAAATTATGGCTACGGAGCTTTATGAATAGCCGAAACTAGAACTCCGATTCAATGATTATGGATTGGCATGGATGAGCACGCCACTAGGGGAGTACCAACCAAACTGGGTAAGAGAATTCTTTGCAAATTATATTTGTCTAGTAAAAGATGAATGTTTGAAGGGGACTCCGATTTTGATTAGGGAGTCTATTCCTATCCGAGGAGTTGTTGTTGATATCTTGACCCGAACTATCAACAGAATATTATTTGGGCCAGCATACGAAGCTCTACCTGTTGTCCCTAATTGTGAATATAGAATGAGAAATGCTTTTGGCTAGAAAAGTTGGGTAGCATCATTGATCACTGATTATGGAAATCCGTCCTGGGCAACTAACCCCAAAGAACACATTACAAAATTCACACTTAGTTTTAAGGCTAAGTTCTGGTTGGCTGTTGATCGATTGAGGTTAATGCCAACTAACGAAGATGGAAACCTGGATAATCACAGGGTCATAGTGTTAGCCAGTTTGATTTCAGGTTTGGACATTAATTTCAGCCAGCTAGTTGCAGACGAGATATTTGTGAGGGCACATAAGCAGACTACTTCCATACCTTTTCCACGTTTGATTACTTCATTATGAAAATAAGCTGGTGTGCTGCTGATTCGAGGAATTGATAATGAAGTGTCAGCACTCATAAATAGGACATTGAGAAGTTCAGCGATAAGTTGAAGTTTGACATTCGAGTGAATAAGCCTCCAGCACATCAGTCTTAGTCTGTACTAGTTTCTAAAGCCATAGAAATGCTCAAAGGTATGCCTTTACCCATTACCACATATGTGCCTCCTAATTATGTGCCCCAGGGTACTTCTGTAGGGTTAGATTCTACGCAGTTTGCTAGTGGAGCAGATTTTGCGGAATACGGATTCAACCCGATAAATTTTCTCAAAGTTGTGAAGAATCAAAAGCGGTTCCAAAAGTAGTTAGAAAAGTGTTTTGGAGATTTCAAACCTTTTGTGCATGAAATCGTGGCCAAAGCAGTAAGGCTATTTCAAACTATTTAAGTGAGGATGGATAACATGGAAGCTCGTATCAGTAAAAGGCTAGATTCACTATCTCTTCCTGATCTTGCCAAGCTCATGGCTGAATTTGAGCAAGCAAAGGCTGACATAGCTGAGTTAAAGAAGAAATAATCACAACCTCCGATATTTGATCTGACTCTGGCGGTAAGTGATGATAATGAGGGTATTTTGGATCTGATGGGTAGACTAGTGAAGGATAAAAGCAAGCAACAAATGGATGAACAAGTAGTAAAGAAAGAAGAAAAAGGAGAAAGAGAGAAGCGATGTCACCTGAGGAGTTAGGCCAGCACAACCTGAAGAGAGCTATGAAGAAATCAAAGAAGAAAGCAAAGAGAACAAGAAAATAAAGTGGCAGGAGTCTCTACTAGTGCTGCTCCACAAAGGGGGCGAAGTGTAGAATCAGCTCGGGAAACCATCCCTCAAAATATCGAGGGTGAAGTTATGAGTGCTCCTACTATTATAAGGGCCAACATTTTGCAGGGTGTGGACGATGGAGATACCAAACTTGACAGATGCCTCAAAGAAGTGAGAGGCCATATAAATATCCCAATTCTTATGTATGGTAACTTATTGCTTTGAGGACAATGCATATTTTACTATGTGGGGGTGGGGGTATTTACACCATGGTTGAATGTTGTTGCCGATATTCTAAATCCAATCATGTGCTATCTAGTAGAAGCGGCAAGTCTAGGTTATTTTTATTTTTGTATTTAAATTCTGCAAAGCGTAATGTAAATACAAGTGTTTAATAACAATCTATGAATTGGTTCTGTTTCAGCACTTAGTTGTATATATAGAGTATGAATGATGCTGCCATAAGACATTGAACATGTGTCTGTAATTATTTACTTTTTCAGTTAAGCATGTGCAAATAACCATCAGTATTTCTGTATTCAGCATTGGTCTGTAAAAAAGTGCATGAATCATGTAATGAACATTCTAAGAATTGTAAAGGATGTTTAACTTTGATGCTTGTGGGTGTGAGGATTTACTTACAGTTCTTTCATAGGATAAGACCTAGAACTTTCCCGATCCATGGATATAGTCTTCTAGTGGAGTCACTAGGATAGGATAACAGTCCTTCTTAAAGTTCTAAACCTTCTAACCTATAGAAGCAACCCAAACTAAAAGATTGTTCCTTTTTGAACCCATCTTGTACCTCTAGGAATTGGTTTAACCTCCTACCCTGTCAGTAACTCTCCATTGGACTTTAACATTCATCTTTGAACTTAGCCAAATGCTAACATTGTATATTTTAACTTAGATGAAGCATCTAAGTTGAGGGTGGCTATTGTCAAAAATGAAAGACCTCAATAAAGTGTGAGCTAGAATCCAATTAGAAACAATTGGTCACTGCCTGCATCAGCATAAGTTGTGGGTGACTGGTTCTTCTATTCTGAAAAAAAGAAAAATAAAAAATGACATAAGTAGCAGATTGAGGGTGAAAATATGCTAAGGCAAGGACAGTTAAGTTTTAATGAGTCACTTTAGCTAGAAACATACCCCACCTAATCCTAAACCTTGTTGTAAGCCTTGAAAAGACCTGTTTGATCCTAGTGAGTCAACCATGAGGACGTGTCGTATGGCCAGGGAAAGCCTATGGGTACTCAAGTTATGTTTGAAACTTTTATTTTGAGTGTAAGTGATGGACAGTGTCCACATCATATAAACAGTGGTGGACTTCTTTGTTATGAGGGCAATCAAAATTTTACTAAATTTGCTTTTATCCATGGGATATAACATTCGTGCTTATGTGCTGAATTATAAAAAATATTGGGTGTGGATTCTATTATGTTAAATGCATGAGATTAAGCTGATGAGTAAATGTTTTCATAAGAGAATGTTTCAATGGTTGGTTGCCTATCATTTTATTGTTCATGTACGGAATTTGGTGTTGAGTTGCTTGAGGACAAACAATGATCTTAAGTTGAGGGTGTTGATGTTTCGGTGTTTTATGGAATATTTAGCATCATTTTCTTAGGAAAATCGTATGTTTTCAAGCAACCAAAGTGATATTTAACAAAGGTTTTTAGTGTTTCAGTGAAAGAAGATAACCACAGAAGAAAACTAGAAAAAGTAGCAGAAAAAGGGAATTGATGGTCAAAATGATGGACCGTCAGGTTTATGATGGACCGCCATATATACCGTTAAGTTAAACCAGAACAAGGCCTCCAGAGGAGTCGAGTGACGGACAATATGTCATCAGCTCCTGTGCCAAAGGGTTCTACTTCTGCTACTGGCGCTAGCTAGAAAGTCCTCTACCCTTTCTTATGTGACCCCTTATATGACTGTGCATTTTGGTTTTTCTCCTGAGAGTATTTCAAACCTATTTTTTGTATCTACCTATGAGGGAAATTTTATTGTGTCTAGAAAGATTTATAAGTGTTATGTGGTGTCTATCATTCATAGAGAGACATTGGTGGATTTGATAGAATTGGATATGGTAGATTTTTATGGGATATTTGCGATAGATGGGTTTTATTTGTGTTGTGTCTTTTGATTGTAGGACCCAAAATGTCAGTTTCACTTTCCTAATGAGCCAGTGATTGAATAGGAGGAAAAATCTTTAGTGCCCAAATGGCGGTTCATCTCTTATCTCAGAGCTCAAAAATTGATTTCAAAAAGTTTTTTGTGTCATCTAGTTTAGGTTAAGAATCTAGTTTAGGTTAAGAATTCTAACTCTGAAAGTCCTTCATTGAATTTTGTCCTTGTGGTTAGTGAGTTTTCTAAAGTATTTCACAATGTTCTTTCCAGAATTTCTTCGAACAGGGAAATAGACTTTGCGATTGATCTTTCACTAGATACCCATCCTATTTCTATTCCTCCTAATAAAATGGCTCCAACTAAATTAAAAGATCTTAAGGAGAGAAAAAATAATCTTCTTGATAAGGTTTTCATCCATTCTAGTGTTTCTCTATGGGCTATTTTTATGCTTTTCGTGTGAGGGAAAGATATGTCTATTCAGATATGTATAGATTATTGTCAGTTGAATAATGTGACAGTTAAGAATAAGTACCCTTTTCCTAGAATTGATGATATTTTTGATTAGCTTCAGGGTGCTAGATTCTTCTCTAAGATTGATCTTCGTCCAGGATATTATCAGTTAAAAATTTGGGAGATTTATATTCCCAAGACTGGTTTCCAAACCCAGTATAGTCACTTTGAATTCTTGGTTATGTAATTTGGGTTGACTAATCCTCCGGCTGCATTCATACATCTTATGGATCAGGTTTTCAGGCAGGTTTTGGACTTTTTTATGATAGTTTTTATTGATGATATCGTGATGTATTTTATGAGTTAGGAGGATCATGTCAATCACCTCTGAATTTTGTTACAGACCCTTAAGGACCACAAGTTGTATACGAAATTTTCTAAGAGAGAGTTTTAGTTGAATGCTTTTACTTTTATTGGTTATGTTATTTCTAGTGAGGGGATTAAGGTGGATCCACATAATGGCCTAAACCCACGACTCCGATAGACATAATGGCTAGTTTTGACTATGCTTGAGGGTACTGATGGTTTTGTTATTTTTTTATGCATCCTATATGGGACTGGGTTGTATGTTGATGCAACATAGTAAGGTTATGGCGTATGAATCTAGGCAGCTTAAGGTTCATGAAATGAATTATTCGACTCATGATCTAGAGTTTGCGGCTTTGAATATTGCTTTGAAGATTTGGCACCATTATCTGTATGGGATATATATGGATATCTATTCAGATCATAAAAGCTTGCAGTATGTGTTCACTCAAAAGGAGTTGAATCTCAGGTAATACAGGTGGCTTGAATTACTTAAGTATTATAATATGAGCCTTCACTACCACCCAGGTAAAGCTATTGTTTTTGTTAATGCTCTTAGCAGGTTATCTATGGGGAGCTTATCCTATGGTGCTGGGGAGAAAAGAGGATTAGTGAAGGACACTTATAGATTGGCTAACTTGGGAGTTTTTCTTGTGGATACTAAAGTTGGAGGATTTATTATTCAGGAAGTTGTCAAATCATATCTTGGTGCTGAGGTGAAGGAGAAGCAAGTTTTGGATCCCATGCTTATGCATATTAAAGATGATAAGGGTCAGGGAAAGGTTATGGTATTTGATATTCGAGAAGATGGTATTTTGAGATATCAAGGTAGATTATGTGTTCATGATGCTGATAGGCTGTAGGAAAGGATTTTCAATGAGGCTCATGAGTCCTGGTATACATTTCATCCAGGATCTACTAAGATGTACAATGACTTGAAAGAGATCTTTTGGTGGAAAAATATGAAGATGGATATAGTAAATTTTATTGCTAAGTGTATGGTTTGTCAGCAAGTTAAGGTTGAACACTTGAGGTCTAGTGACATGCCTCAAGCGATAGAGTTTCTAGTGTGGATATGGGAAATGATCATTACTGACTTCATTATGGGTCTTCCACGTTCTCAGAATCAGTATGATTCAATTTGGGTAATTATGAATAAAATGACTAAGTCTGCTCACTTACCTGTATGGACTAGTTACTCAGGAGAAGATTATGCAAAGTTATTCAATCAAGAGATTGTAAAGCTGCATAGTGAACCAATATCCATTATTTCAACTTGAGGTATGCAATTTTTGTTTCACTTTTGGCGTTAATTTTAGAAAGGTTTGGGTAAACAGATGAAACTTAGCAGCTTTTACAACCCTAAAATTGATGGGGAAGTAAATCATACTATTTAGACGTTGGAGAATATGCTAAGGGCCTATGTGATTGATTTCAAGGGAAGTTGGGTTGATAATTTGCATCTTATTTATTTGCATATAATAATAGTTCATTCGAGTAGTTAGGTGGCTCTTTTTGAGGCTCTTTATGGTAGGAGGTATAGGTCTCCTATTAGATGGTTTGAGGTTGGTGAGACTAGGTTGTTTAGTCCTTACTTTGTTAACCAAGCCATGGAAAAGGTAAAAGTTATTAGGGAAATACTTAATACTGCTCAAAATCACTAAAAGTCTTATGCGGATGTAAGGCAAAGGGAATCTGTGTTCAAAATGAATAATTGGGTGTTCTTGAAGGTGTCTCCTATGAAATAAGTCATGATATTTGTAAAAAAAAAGGGAAGCTCAATCATCATTACGTTTGTCCATATAATATTTTGAGGAAAATCGAGAACATTTCTTATAAGTTGGACTTGCCTACGTGTTTAGGTTATATTCATCTCAAGTTCCATATGTCCATGCTGAAAAAGTATGTGAATGATATTTCCTTGTTATTACCTATTGAGGATGTTGGTGCTACAGATTTCTTGTCTTATGAGAAATTCCCAATTGAGATATTTGATAGGCAGGTTCATAGATTGAGGACCAAGGATATAGCTTCGGTGAATATCCTTTGGAGAAACCAAAAGGAATAAGAGGCCATATGGGAACCCAAGGAACATATGAAGTTAAAATAACCAATTTTGTTCCCCGGGTTGGATAATAGCACTGAAGGTATGAGTTTTTTTCCTCTTATCATTTTTTAAGTTGTCATTTGATTCTGGTGCATTTTTGATATTCTCGTACTAAAAGTGTCCTAACTCATCATTCAAGGATGAATGATCCTAAGAGGGGGATAATGTAAGACTCTTCAAACGTCAATCAATTCATTTTTGAGTTTTGTGTGTTTGTAATATAAATTTGTGACTTAAATTCTGTTTAGGGATGTTAAATGGGTAATTTGGGAGAGTTTTAAATTTTTCAAAAAAGGTTTAGGGAAATTTTGGATCCTGAGGCATTAGAGGTTCACGATATCAATGTACCTCAGATAATAAACTCTGGATTTTGACCATGTCACAGAGTCTACCCTCCGCAATATTTTCATGGAACGGAGGATAGTCTCCGCGATATTGGCATGCCATAACAAGGCATAATTTCATGCATTTTTTAATTTTCTCACTTGGGGTAAGGGGATTTTTGGTCTTTTCACCCTTGTACTATCATTAAACTTAAAATAATATTATTTCCTTCCGTATTCAAATATAAAGTTACTTTTTTTAGCCTTAAACTCCAAAACCAAGAAAACTCATGGATTTTGTCAAGAATTCATAGTCCGAGCTCAAAGCTTCAAATTGACATCAAATTCTTGGGTGTTTAAGGCATGTATCTCTTCCGTAAGCTTTAATTTTATATTGTGGCACTGATTTGATGGATTTCTATGTGATTTAACTATGCATTTTGAAATTGGGTTGAGAGGTTTTTATTGTTATTTATTTAATTACTTATCGGCATGACTTGAATTGATTATCCATTTTTTTAAATTGGTGTTTTTGGGATTGAATTGGTACCTTAATTAAATGGTTGGAATGGGGAACATAGGTTTCCCTAAATTGGATGAATTATTTCTTACAATTGGATTAATCTCAATCCACTTTACGAATTTGATTTAAATTATGAAAAATTGCATGGTTTAACAGGTTTTGAACTCAATGCATTTTATTAATGGATAAATAACTATTTAAATTGGTTTTTGAAGCTAATGGTAGCAAAGGATTGGATTTTAATGGAACTTGGGTAGTTAATGTGGCTGTGTAAATTGATTTGGAATGTATGATTTCGCTTCAACCGTATTAGTTTGATGATACCAAGGGGTTAATTAATTAATGAATGACTATAATACCCCGTACTTTTTCCTAGCTAATTTCATCTCAAGAATGTCTAGTATTATCTTGTAAATTGAATGATGGTTATTCCATGAGCAATTTTTAAGATTTTCATTTTTTGTCATGTGGGAAATTCAATAAGCTTTTCATCAATATAAGATTAGCCCAAATCCGATAACCGGGTCAGAAATTATGACTATTTAAAGTTCCCATCATAAAATAGCGCCATATTAGTCAGTGGCGCGCTGCGCCACAAGAGGAAATGGCATTTGGAAAATTCCAGTAGTGGTCTGCGATTATAGCGCGTAGCGCCAGGGCCCAAATTTATAATTGTTTGTTTTACAGTGTCTTAGCGCGATTTCCCTGGCGTCGCGCCAAAGTTCTAGGTCATAAAGGAAGTGGCAACGCGATGGCTCTGCGTCGCGCCATCCCTCAGTTTTCCAATAGTCAAATTCCAATGATACGACATGATAGCTCCGCGTCGTGTCATGGGTTCAGTTCGGGAATATTTTACTGAAATTAAATGACGCGTTCAGGGTTAAAAGGGTCAACTTCCCACCCCTATTTAAGCCGTTTAACATGAGATTCAGCCAGTTTCACCCAAAACAGACTCTCTTCTTTCAAAATACTCTCAAGAACAAGCTACGGTTTTCATAAAAGAACCAATTCCCAAAAAGTTTCACCTTGAATCTTTACAAATTCATGAACTAAGGTATGCATAGTATTCATTCATGGACTCCTTTCGTCCATGAAGTCCAAGAATCCCTTTTCCAACTTCAAGTTATGTATTCTCTTTATGATTTCATAATTGGGTTGTTCTTGTTTATGTTGAGAAATGAGAAATTGAACTCTACTTCATGTTGGGTGATAATTTCTATGTGTATTTAATTATTATAGATATAGATTCATGCAAACTTATGAATAATCCCTTGAATGATGAAATTAGAATTGAACCATGATGTTTAATTATTGTACAATGATGTTTACATGTATGGTGCCTACAATATGTTTGATTTAATGCCTAAATGAAGGAAAAGTGCCTAACTAGCATGTTGTCATGAAATCCCCATATATGTACAAGCTTATGCCTATCACATGTTTGATAAAATGCTTTAGTAAATGCATTATCGTGATTATTATGTATCAAGAAAGTCATGTTTTTTCAGTTTCCTTCTATCGAGTCCTGGGGGTACTTGCCCCCGAAATATTAGTTGTGTTCCTAGAGCCATGTCATGTTTTCACGATACTCTCAATCAATCTATGATCCTTATACTTCAAACACTCTTTTGACTCAAGAAATCTCCATGATCTCATGAACTCAGTCAGTTGTCAAATATAAGTAGTATTCCATCAGTCAATGGAATTTAGTAACTCAACCCATGTTTAGTTCAGTAAATCATGTTCAGACTCTATTCATATGGTAATAGGAATTAGCACCAAGTGAACCTATGGATGGCAACATATAATATCAGATGAGGGTGTGATTATTAGAAGTCGTCCTTGCATTCTAGAACTATGTAGCCAACATTGTTTGAGACATCAAAACTGTTCGATGAGGGTTGATGAGGTGGATAAGTATTGTCGGATAAGGGCCCCAACTTTATCTTTTGGGGACACTGTCAAATAAGGGTAGCCCATAGCTTGTCCTCATAGGTAGTGCGGTATTAACACCCTTCTAATTAGGGTTACAGATTAGACACCAAATCAATCATAATGGTGTATCAGGGACATGTCGTTTAGATAACTACTTCCCACAGTTTCATATTATAGAATTAGGACTGTCAAACATAGTCAATCAGTCTCAGTAATAAAACTCAGATAGTTTTTTAGATTTTAGGACTATCAGAGAAAGTCAACTAAGATACAGTATAGAACTCAGTTAGTTCCATCAGATTCAGGACTGTCAGATACAGTCATTCATGTTATTAGTTATATTCAAATTTAGTAATCATGTTATCACAGTATTAGTGTCAGTTGTTATGTGTTATGCATGTATTCTCACGCTCATGATAGTTATCCAGTTATTATTATTGTTCATGGATATGAACCCCATGTATTCAACCTACCGTACATGTATACTAGTACATTCAAAGTACTGACGCATTTGCGCTCTGGTGTCTTATACCAAAGGCTCTGAGACACCAGCTCTAGACCAACAGTAGATTCCAGATATCCACATACAGAGTTAGAAGTGAGTCCTTATCTTTTAAGGACATGATTATTCCCCTATTATCTCATTAATCAGTTTATTAGTTGGAGTTAGTTGGGTACATGTCCCATCAAATCCTTACTCAAATAGTTCAGTCAGTTAAAGGCTTTCTAAACTATCATGTTTCAGACTTCAGTATGTTTAGTTTTGTTTTGGGTATTCTGTTATCTCACACAGATGTTATATCATTCAGATCATGTTCAGTATTGAACCTTATGGTCTCTCAGTTCATGTTTCCATATTATAAAGTATTTTATGCAGTATACAAGTACAGATATCTGTAATGGGTTAGCTTATAGTCCTTTGGGGTCATGAGCACCGTGTAGCTTTTCGGGTACCAGATTCAGGGCGTTACAATGAAGATCAGTTGATGGTTAGAATTATATGTTTAAACGGTTTTAATTTGGGCTTAAAGGCAGTTGTGTAGCTCATCATGGAAGGTGGACGTCCTTGGGGGATCGATACTGTAAACCATGTTTTCTAGCATGCGGGTCTGTATGACCGTGTGAATAAATCACTTATTACATAATGGTTGAAGCCTCAATTGGTTTAACCCTTCCCCGTGATTCACCGATTCCTGCAGCTAATACATACAGGGGCCCTTCCAATAGGGGAAGCCAGACCCATATATGTCAGTGGGTGTTTTTAGGATGGTTAGAGCTACAGAATCCAAGTTAATGATTTTAAAATCTCATGCTTAAACCTTTTTCCCTATCTTAGCATTCTTTATATTAAAGTGTACATTGTGGGTTTGCCTAATTTTTGAACATGGCATTATGTTATCATATTCCTTAAGTAACATGCTAGCACTTACCCATCTAACTGTCCTTGTATGCTACATTGTTTTATTATGTAGGGTCCGAAAACACTTATTTTACCCTTGTGCAACTTTAGGTGGATTTGTATATTCGTTGAGTTGTTGTGAAGTTCTGTCCTCTGAAAGGCCTTATCATTTCAATATTCTTTTATTTTAACTCAGTACTTTTGAATGATTTTGGTCATGGTCGGGGGCATGTGTTGACCTTCTTAGTATTCTAGTTTTAGAGGTTGTTGTGGACAAATGTAGGTTGGTTGGATATTATTTTGACACTTAGTTCATTGAGTCATTTATCTATCTCCTTGTTACTGTTTACTTGGCTTCTGCATTGCTATTATGATTATTATTATGATCTTGATGTTGGGTTTAGGGGGTGGTCTCCAGTCCTTGGTAGACATGAGATACCCATCACGGCCATGCCCTAGCTTGGGCTGTATAAATTAGAGAGAGGCTTCACCTCTTACTTCTTATTGAGGCCATTCAGTCCTCACGACTCCATCTCAAGAGTCTAGCCATTCCTAGAAGGGAATAGCCTAATACCATGGTCATTTCCAACTACCTTATTTTACCCAATACTCCTAGATCAACATAAGAAAAGCGTTTGAAATTTCTATTATTGAAATATTATTGTTATTCTTCTGAACATCCCCTCTATATTGTTGCTTCCTTCCTAGTGACACGACCTGAACTAGGGCCTTGTTGTAATGGGCATCGTAACTCCAACAAGGACTAGAGACCTCCAACGATACCCAATCTATCCTCCAATCATATACCCTGAGTCGGATGAATTTCGAACATATACCAAGGTAAAGTAATCATCAACTAAATTACTTTGGGATAAGTTCAAAACCATAGACAACCCAAACAAGTCTAACCATTCAATGCGAAACAACAACCATAACTAAAACTGAAATAATAACCAAGTCCTTATCTATAACATACAAAAATTGAACAATCATAAATCAAATAAAATCATAAGGTATCAACCCCAATACCAATACCAATGTCAAGGCTAACACCACTACCGACACCAACCATACCAACCCATAGTAGTCTCATAAAGCCTCTGTCCGAAACCAAAAAAGCATCCGGTCGGGATATTCCCCCAACCATGGCAAAAACCAATTTCCAAGACTAACCAATGAAAACGTAGGAGACAAAAATAGAAATTGAGCTTTCCAAAGTATGGAAGTTCACCACTTTAAGATAACACAAGTTGTTCACGAAGTTTGACCGTGGAGTAGGAGGTGTAGTATGAGCAAAATCTTCATCGTGTGGGGATACAACATTAAAGATAGTTAGTGATTGGAGCACTAGAATGTACCTCAAGGATACAGATAAAATAGTGCCAACAGTTTAAGACCAATCAATTAATGCATATACCAATGCAATACATACATATACATATATATATATATATATATTTATACCATGCCGGGATAGGGAACAAGATTAGCATGAACTTTAGAAATCACTAACATGGTTAGTATAGCATAACCATCAAAGAAAAAGGCAATGAAACACTCTATGGGACCATCTTTTCCCTAGCTAGAAGGGCCTTAGTGCGTGTAGCTGCACGAAATAGAGAATATCTAAATCTATTTATGCCTATATGGGTGACTTGAACCTGTCGGCATAATCAAGATGACTTAAGAAACAATGCACATGTTATGAGGGACCCAAATCTCCTATATATATATATATTCATTTAGGGACTCAAATCACCCAGTCATAAGACACCCGCACCAACAAGTGTGGGTTCTAGTGTTAGTCTTTCGGACTCTACTTTACTATCCCATCTACACATCCCAATTTAAAGCCCAATTTAAAACAATCATTCCACATACACAACCGTTAAGTCAATTACTTACCAAAGGCACTTTTTTGGTATCGTCATACCAAAACTACTTGCAAGTATACCACATGACACTACTATTATCAATCAAATATGCATTTATTTTACTTTGGGTCTCAAACCCATTGTCTAACGAAGACACTTGTTCAATCCTAATTTTAGGGACTCAAACCCGTTGTCTTACAAAAACATAAATCAAGTTAGTGTTTAGGGACTCAAACCCGTTTAACTAATTAACCCACCAAGGTTACTATTTAAATCATTACATGGCCAATAAGTCCTTCACAAAACCATTTATCAACCATTCATATTCATTAGGCCAAGATTTAGTTCAAAACACCATTGTCATGTAACTATTTTATTCTCTTAGACATTTTCACAAACACTTTGAGGGAATGCTATTATCAAGACTAAAATCAAGGTAAAAACCATAAAGTTTATGGTTACCCATGATCCATTTGTTAAACCATAATTACTAATCACCTACATGTACAAACCATAACCAATAATATGTATAAACAAAAGTTAAACCAAGAGTAAACAATACTCAATCATATGAAACATAACCCTCAATTTTGGTTTTTAAAACCACCATTTCAGAATCATAATCACTCTTTACAATACATAATATTTGAGACCTAACAATGAGGGAAGATTAACATGCCTTATTCAAGAAGATTCACAGAAAAACATGACTCTTTAGCCTCAAGATGAACACCTTTGAGTAACCCTAGCCCCAATCTTCAAGAGTGAGTTGACTCTTTATCCTCAAGATGAACACCTTTGAGTAACCCTAGCCCCAATCTTCAAGAGTGAGTTTAAAGAGTGTTTTGGAGTTTTTGATATTTTAATAGTGTCTTATTAGGGTACAAAACATGTTTTAAGATATGGGAACTTAAAGGTTTTGTCATGGGAAATGTCTGAAATACCCTCAGCATAAAAGCTACAACTTTAGTCGCAAGATGGTATGACCTATTCCCCTAAACCATACCCTAGGGTAAGAGTGGTAACCTTATCTCATACCCTATAATCATCTTGGACCTCCATACAGACCAACATATGACCACAAAGGTCTAACTCATATCCTAGCATATGAGAGGTACCCTCTAGCCCACACCTTAGATAGAACACATTGGGCTATGTTTAGGGCATCATACGACCTCACTATGTATGCCTCATACCCTAGCATATGAGAGGTAAGATGACCATTCATACTTTGGATAAAAACCAACCAAACCACACTAATTTACATAAAAAAGGAGGTACCCTAATTCGTACAACATCATACGACTAGTGCCCATAAGTCGTATGAAGTCTAGAAGCTCAATGTTCTAGAATTTTTTAAGGGTCAAAACCAAGGTGTTTCAATTCTCCTCCACTTGGATAATTTATCCTAGAATGATGGGTAAGGAAAGCACAAGCACGAGTTAATGCACCATTAAACATCAAACTAACCTTTAACTAAGTTATACAACAAAGATGCAAGGAAATTAACCTTTCCTTTAGAAAAGTTTAAAAACAAAGTTATGATGAATAAAACATACCTTATATACAAATTTTGGGAGTAGAAAGCATGAACAGATACTTAGACTTCATGTCCTCTTCCGTCTCCTGAGTTGCTTTTTCAAGCTTATGGTTCCTCTAAAGAACCTTTACCAAAGTTGCATCCTTTGTTAGCAATCAACAAACTTGATGATATAAGATCTCAACCAAGCCACTCATAAGATGAGGAGTCTAAAATACCCAACCTTTCAAAAAGAACAACCTATGAATGATCACTAACAAACTTCCTAAACATAGAGACATGAAAAATCGTATGAATGGAGCTCAAACTAGAAGGTAACTCTAATTCATAGGCAATAATGTCAACCCTCTTCAAAATTAAGTAGGGAAAAACATATTGAGGAATTAACTTTTCTTTCTTACTATAAGACCACACACAACCATAGTCATTTCAGTCCTTTAAAGCATTCCAAAAGAGGTCCTAGACTTAGAAAAATTTCAGCTAAGTATTGACACTTAGTATCATTTATGGCCTTGATAATTCAATGGCATCAATTATGATCTTTATGGCCTTATATTATCGATTTTTAAATTATTTTATGATCAGGGTTATCTATAGGTCATATCAGGTGAGTTTCAGAATTTTAGGACATTGTTTGAGTCACGTTTGGATGACCAAAATAGAAAGCTAAGGCAATCATGATGCATCATATAGGCTATAACATTGGCACCATCGATGCGATGTATTAACTATCTCTTCGGTACCATTAATGTGGTGTGTCAGTCAGCGCATCACTGGGCAAGTTTTATGTATTAAGATACGAGTTTGTAGGGGTAATTGGGTCATTTTCCCCTTATAATATACAGCGATAACACAAAATTAAACCTCTCAAAGGGCAAAATTCACAATTTATCTTACAAATACTCTCAAGAACAAAACCTTAGTTCATCAAGCTCAAGAACAAGTTCTAAGAAATCCCTAACAATATTCAAAAATTTTGTCACTTAGGTATGTTAGGCATTCATCCTTGTGTTTCCTTCCACCCTTGAGGTTTAAGAACTTTTTTTAAAACTACCAGTTTTTAGATTCATGATTTACATGCACAAATTGGCTTGTTTTAATATTTGTGTTGTTGTATGGGTTGCAATTCAAGATTTAATTATAAGTTTCATGAACATAAGATAGCATGTAAGTTTTTTGATGTAATTTCCATGTTAAAACCCTTGAGATTTGCAAGTTTAAGTTGTAGTCATAATGCTAATGTGGTTCATTATCATGTAAATTAATTAGGCTCCCCAAGTGTTTGATAGAAAGTCCATGTGAATGAAATAGTGTAATTATGACATGTTGTCATGTGTTCTGATTTATGTGCAAGTTCATGACCTCTAAGTGTTTGACAAAATGTGTCAGTGAATGAATTGTGAACCATTAACTATTGCTATGCTCTCAAGATTTGATATGTTTTATTCTTAATGCTATCAAGTCCTTGGGGTAATTATTACCCAAAAATTATTTTTTCAATTAGTTGCAGTAGTTATAGAATAGCCTCGATAAAGGTTAAGAACAGTAGCACTCAGTCAGTTAACAGAACTCAGTCCAGTTCAGTCAGTCATCATGATCAGTGTCAGTTTAGTCAAGCCTAGTAAAGTTGAGTGATTAGTTCAGTGTCAATTCAGTTGGGAGTAGAATTTAGCACTGAGAGAACCCAGGGATAGGGTTATTCCTGCCAGCATAGGGTTTGACCCTTAGAGTAGTCCCTACATTACAAAACTACGTAGCCAGTGTAAGGTAAGTCATCCTTCTGCCTGATTAGGGTTGACACAATCATATATATTTTATGAGTCTTCCTACCTTATTAGGGTTGACCCAACATTATTAGTATCTCGTGTAAAGGGGATAACACCCTTCCATCTAGGGTAATAGGTTATACCCTAAATTAGTTTATATCAAGGTATGTCGTTAGATGAACAAGCCTATAGTTACAGTTTCAATCTCAATATTTAGTAAAAAAGTCAGTCAGTTCTATAGAACCATGGGTATCAATTATCAGTTACTCTGCCATCAGAATTCAATAATTAGTTTCACTATAATCTCAGATACAAGATGTATACCTATATGCGTAGTATTGCATGTTTAGTATGTTCATGATATTCATTCTATCAGTTACCATCTCATGCATATGAGCCCATGTATATAAATCTTACCTTATTTAGCATACTAGTTCATTTCACGATTAGCACATACTCTCTTTTGTGCTATAATGTCTCATATCATCGGTTTAGATGCTCAAGTTCCTGACCGTACTTAGCAGCTCAGGCTATCAGTAGAAGATATAGTAGTGATTCATCATATTTTAAGGATATAGTTTACGTATTTTAGTATTTCAATAGTTCAGTAGTTATTTTAGTCGGAGTTAGTTGGGGGTTTATCCCATTAACTCCATATTTAAATAGTTAGAGACTTTCAAACTAGCATAGTCAGTTATTCAGTTTTTAGATGTTATTATCAGTATACTAAGTTATTATTTCAGTATTTTGCGAACCTTATGGCATTTTTAGATTTCTTCCGCATATATATTCTTGTATTATATTCAGTGCCCATATCAGGTACCAGTCATGGATTAGCTTGTGGTCCTTTAGTAATGTAAGCACTGTTTGATGCCCAGGGAGTAGTCTCGAGGCATTATAAACTTGGTATCAATGTCTAAGGTTCTAAAGAGTCCTAGAGAGTCTAAAATACACATCAAGTAGAGTCTTGTGCATGGGTGTATAGCGCACCACAATTATGGACAAAAAGCTATAAGGCATTTTTAGGAAAAAAGTACCTTCTTTCTATGTTCATATCGTGTGACTAAGCATAAGTTCAAGTTAAAATCTCTATCTAATCCAACTTTTCCCTTCTATTTGTAGAACATGCCTCCAAAAAAGACTAACAAAAGAAAAACTGGGAATCAGCCTGCACCTCCACCTATTTAGGAAGATTCCCTTAATAAGCTTATCTCTCATGCTGAATTCAGATCTTCTTTTACTACCTTAGCTTAACCTGTAGTTTCTTAGAGCAATCTAAAGGATGTTTTCTTATCTAGGCTTTTGATTTATGCTCAATAGAGTGAGGAGGGGAAGTGTAAAAAAAAGAGAGAGAATAAGAGGGCCAGAATAGGTAGTTTTAAGCCAAGGTCAAGGGGTAGTAACCACTCCTAATTCCATCATAAATTCTTAGCCCCAGCTCTACTTTCATCCATTGTATCAGTGCCTAAGTTTAAGAATAATAGTCAAGATAGAGCACCAGGCTCTAAGTCACAAGGTAATGGGAAGGGTATTCGTACTAATTCACTTTGTGAAGAATATGGTAAGAATTATAAGGGTGTTTGTAGACCTAGTAATGGGCTGTGTTATGGGTGTGGGAAGCCAGGCCATAGAGTCATAGATTGCCCAAAGAGAGTTCAGCAGTGTCGGTCCAACCGTCCATTAGTTTCATCCAATCACCTAACTCAGTAGGCTGCTTCTACTTTTAGTGTGAATAGTAGTCAGCCTAAGAATAGGTTAGATATAATTAAGTCCCAATGGATCAGGAAAGTTCTCTTGATGTTGTTATGGGATGTTACTGGCCATTTATTTACATGTTTATGCGTTGTTAGATCCTGGAGCTTCTTTTTTGTAACGTTGATGTAGTTTCCAAGTTTAGTTTTGGTCCCAAAACCTTAGCAAATCCCTTCTCAGTATCTACCCCAGTAGGTACATCTATCCTAGCCAAACAGGTGTATAGAAATTTCCCAATTATAGTATCTCTATAAACCACTATAGTTGATCTTAGTAATAGAGTCATTCAGATTAAGTTTTCAAATAAATCGTTCATTTAATTAGGGTAGGTGGGTAGTACCCCAGTGCTTAGGGGTTAGAGGTGTTTTTAGAGCCCTTCCCGAAATCCTATGATAGTAGATGGCCTAGAGTTTGAAGTATGAATTTAGACATTTAGCAACAGTAAAGTGGGGATTGTGTTATCTGAATTTTGTGGACTATGTATCCGTGGGGCTAGTTGTATGGAAGGTTATTCAGTAGGTTTGAAACAATGTATGTAATAACTGAAGTTTTTTTATTTAAAACATATTGTAGATGTGATATTTGTAGGCTATGATGAAAGAAGTATTATTATTAATAATTTTGGGATATCCATGTAATATGTTAGAATCTAAGTTTGAATCTTTGAAGGTTGAGCTAACAGAAAGAAGTGTTAAAAATTCTAAGTTAGTCTGTGTTTAAGTTATTGTATGATTAAAATTTGGGTTGTAAAAAGTTAAGAGTTCTATCTCAGAAGAAAGTACTAGTAGCGGGTTTTACACTATCTGATATAGTTTTTTAGGGTGAGTTTATCATTTATGCATATTGTTATACCCCATATTCTAAGGTAAATTTTTGATAGTTCAGTTTTGAGTTATTGATTAGGTGGTTCAATGACTTATAATGATGGCCTTAAGCTAAAGGGGAGATGATAGAATAAGTAAACAAATTAGGATTTCAGATTTTAGTAGTAATGTTAGTAAGTGTAGAAAAGAACTAAGGGAGGGATGATGCCCAACCTGTTTTTATCTCAGTGCAAGGTTTTTTCAGCTTCGTGATAATAGTTCATGTCCATGCATATCATAAAGAATCATGTACGTTTCCAGTCCCTCATATGAGTAGTTCCAGTTTGCTCAGTAGTGCAAATCATGTTCCATGAATTCAAAAATTCCAAACTCAGGTCATATGGATCATGAATCATAGCTCATGATTTTAAGTATGTACAGTTCCAGTCTTTATGCAACACTCTTAATGATTAATAAAATTCAGATTTTGTCCTATATATCCTCAATTTTGGTCTCTTAATGAACCCATGATGTTGATATTCTATTCCCCAGGCCTATTTTAAGTGTCAATTTTTGTATAGTGTTCATTCATGATTTAGGACCTCATATTTTATCCTTTCAGTGACCTCTCATTACGAAATAATGTAGTGATGAGCAACTACTTGGATGGGAGAGAGTAAATGTTTTATGTTAAGAAAAAATGGTTGCATGCTTATTTTACTCGAGGCTGTAGTTATGGTGATAGGCTTGAATGTCATGTTGGTGTGTAAGTGGATAAATGCATGTCAAATTGGTAAATGTCTAGTAAGAGGTTGTATTTAGTTGTTGACGACAAAATCAGAATTTTTATGATAATAGAAGTTGTTAAAATGCAGCGTGTGCTGACTTTATGATTACGACTAGTATTATAGTGTTACATAGATTTGAGTATGCTTGTACATAGTGGGAGAATTCAGTCTAGCTCAGGCTTTAGTAGGTAGAGTTATCAGTGCTCATGTGAATACTTTTAGTAGTCTTAGGTAAAGTCCAGTATTAACGTGAAAGGTCTAGTTGAGAGAGTACTTGAGGAGAATGTCTAAGCTTGAAAGTAGTATTTGCAGTGCATAAGGCCTAGTATCCCTATCCTAGCGGATGTTTCATAGGTTTGTGTTCTATATTATAAATTTTTTTCCTTCTTGTGATTTTTTATCCATTTGTCTTATTCAGACCATGCCCAAGATTCCTTGCTCCCTAAAGTTATTAGAACTTCTTGGAAAGAGGTTCAAAGAAATACTCCAATTAAGTATAAGCTTTCAGTACGAGTTAGTCTATATAGTCGATAATTCAGATTAGTAGTCAGACAAACAAGTTCCAATAGTTTTCCCATCTTTCGATCTAGTCTTACTATGTAAATTCTCATGAATATATCCCTTCAAAGAAATAGTTTGTTCGCATCTATGTAAATTGGGAATCTGGTTTAGTTCATGCTTCATATTTTAGATCCCAGATAGTCAGTCATGATTTAGTTTATTAGCGTTTCGTGCATCTTCTTAGTTTTCTTAGTATTTCAGTCAAGTCAGGATCATTCGGGGGACAAACTATTCCAAGGAGGAGATGCAATACCCCTGAGCTTGTCATGTACTAAATCTCTAATCTTTTCTTCATGAAACTAGATCCAGCCAAAGATAATGGTTTATCATAAGTTGACTCTCTAGGTCTTATAGCCATTCTCATACCACTACATGTGTTCAAGAAATTAGTTCAGTTCATGATATTCAGTTCATGTATCATGCTTCAGACTCAGTTATGATGTCATGTTCCCATTTATGCATGTTCAGTAAATGATCTCAGATTCTTCGATATTCTTAACTTAAGGTAATTGTCTTCCTTAGATTTACTCTGTTCCATTCTTAGTTCCAGCTGCATAGCATTCTTATATCATTTGTGCATTCATGGATCAATTCAGTCATGTGTCATGTCTCCATAATTCAGTCATACTTTAGTCATGCTTCAGTCATGCATGTCAATGTAATTTCAGTTCCTCAGTTTCTCTCAGTTCAGTCAGTCTCATTTGAGGATAAATCTTCCCATGTGGGAGATATTGTAAGACCCCTCAAAGTCCCAATCATTTCAGTCCTTTAAAGCATGCCAAAAAAGGTCCCAGACTTAGAAAAATTTTAATCCAGTGTTGACACTTAGTCTCATTTTTGCCCTTGATATTTCTATGGCATCATTTACGATCTTTCTAGCCTTAGATTGTCAATATTTAAATTGCTTCATGATCATGGTTATCTATAGGTCATCTCGGGTGAGTTTTAGAATCTTTAAACATCTTTTGAGTCATGTTTGGATAACCAAAATAGCATGCCAACGTGATCACGATGCATCACGTTGGCTTTCACATCGACACAATTAACGTGATGCATCATCTATCACACCAATGCCATCGATGTGGTGTATCGGTCATTGCATCACTGAGCAAGTTTTGTGTATTAGGTTATGAGTTTTTTGGGGTAATTGGGTCATTTTCCCCTTACAATACTCATCCATAACACGAAATTAAACCTCCCAAAGGGTAAAATTCACTCATTATCTCAGAAATACTCTCAAGAACAAAATCTTTGTTCATTAAGCTCAAGATCAAGTTCCAAGAAATCCCCAACAATTTTCATGAATTCTGTCACTCAGGTATGTTAGGTGGTCATCCTTGGGTTTCCTTCCACCCTTGGAGTTCAAGAACCCTTTTTAAAACTATAAGTTTTTATGATTTACATATGCAAATTGGGTTGTTTTTATGTTTGTGGTTTTGTATTTTTAATTCAAGATTTAATTATAAGTTTCATGAACATAATATAGCATTTATGTTGTTTGATGTAATTCCCATGTTAAAATCCTTTAGATTTCCAAGTTTAAGTTGTATTCATGATGCTTATGTGGTTCATTATCATGTGCATTAATTATTCTCTCTAAGTGCTTGTTAGAATGTCCATGCGAGTTGAATAGTGCAATCATGACATGTTATCATGTGGTCTCATTCATGTACAAGTTCATGACCTCCAAATGTTTGACAAAATGTCTTAGTGAATGAATTGTGAACCATTGAATATTGTTATGCTCTTGAGATTGGCTTTGTATTATTATTAATGCTATTGAGTCTTGGGGGTAATTATTACCCGAAGTATATCTATTTACTTAGTTGCATTAGTTATAGAATTTTCCCAGTAAAGGTCAAGAACTGTAGTACTCAGTTAGTTAACAGAAATTAGTGAACTCAATCCAGTTCAGTCAGTCAGCACGATCAGTGTTAATTCAATCAAGCCTAGTATATTCTAGTGGTAGTTCAGTATTGATTTAGTTGGGAGTAGGACTCAGCACCAAGCGAACCTAGGGATGGGGGCATTCCTGCCAGCAGAGGTTTTAACCCTTAGTAGTAGTCCCTACATTACAAAACTACGTAGACAGCATAGGGTAAGTCATCCTCCTTCCAGACTAAGTTTGACATAATTAAATATATTTTATGAAACTTTCTGCCAGATAAGGGTTAACCCAGCATTGTTAGTATCCCATGGCAAGGTACTAACACCCTTCCAACTGAGGTGACAAGTTGGTCCCCAAATCATTTTATATCAGGGTATGTCGGTAAAATAAACACTCCCACAATTACAATTTCAGTCTAAGTATTCAGTAAAGAACTCAGTTAGTTCTACAGAACCATGGCTATCAGTTATCAGTTACTCAGCCATCAAAATTCAGTACTCTATTTTAGTTTAATCTCAGATACACAATGTATACATATACACGTTGTATTGCATGTTCAATAGTTATAGTTTTGCATGTACGCTCATCTAGTCATTTCATGATGTTTATTGTCAGTTAGAATCTCATACATACGAGCCCATGTATATTAGCCTTACCTCACTTAGTATACCAGTACATTCCACTTACTGACGCATACTCTCTTTTGCGTTAAGATATCTCATATCATAGGTTTAAACACTTAGGTTTCTGACCGTACTTAACAGCTCATGCCACTAGTAGTAGATATAGTGTTGAGTCCTCATATTTTAAGGATAGAGTTTACATATTTTAGTATTTCAGCAGTTCAGTAGTTATTTCAATCAGAGTTAGTTTGGGATTTATCCCTTCAACTCTACTTTTAGAGAGTTAGAGGCTTTCAGACTAGCATGGTCATTTATTCAGTTGTTAGATGTTATTATAAGTATACTCAATTATTATTTCAGGATATTAAGAACCTTATGGCATTTTCAGATTTCTTCCATATAGATGTTCCAGTATTATATTCAGTGCTCACAGCAAGTACTAGTCATGGGTTAGCTTGTGGTCCTTCAGGATTATAAGCATTGTGTGATGGCCAGGGTGTAGTCTCAGGGCATTAAAAACTTGGTATCAAAGAAAAAGGTTCTAAAGAGTCCAAGGAAATCTAAAAGTCACGTCAAGTAGAGTCTTATGCAAGGTGTGTAGTGCGCCACACTTATGGACAAGTGGCTATGAGTCGTATTCAGTGTTCATATCGTGCTAGTGAGCATTATATCATGTTAATCTCTCTTTCTAATCTAAATTTTCCCTTCCGTTTACATAAAATGCCTCCCAAAAAGACTAACAAAAGATGAACTGGGAATCAGCCTGCACCCCAGCCTATTTAGGAACATTCACTGAATGAGCATGTCTCTCACACTAAATTTAGAACTACTTTTAATACCTCAGCTTATTTAGTAATTTCTTAGAGAAATATTTAGGCTATTGTCTTATCTAGGATATTGATTCATGCTTAGCAAAGTGGGGAGGGGTAGCATAGGAAGAAAGAGATAAACAATAAGAGGGACAGAACAAGTAGTTTTAAGACAAGGTCAAGAGGTATCAACTGCTCCCAATTTTATCAGAAATTCTAAGACCTAGCTCTACCTTCAGCCAAGGCACCAGTGCCTAAGTTTAATAATGATAGTCTAGATAGAGCACTAGGCACTAAGTCACAAGGTAGTGGGAAGGGTACTCATACCAATCCACTTTGTGAAGAATGTGTTAAGAATCATAAGGGTGTTTGTAGAGCGGACAGTGGTGTATGTTTTGGGTGTGGCAAGCTAGGCCATAGAGCTAGAGATTGCCTAAAGTGTGGTCAGCAGGGTCGGTCTAACCATCCAACAGTTTTATCCAATCACCTATGTAACACCCCATATTTCCCTAGCATAATCTAAGTCACAATGCAAAAGTATTCATATATGAAATTTTTTGAAACAGTCATTATTTTTAAGTTAGAGCCTGTCATTGCGTAGGAAATTTAATTAGCTTTCTGACGATATAAAATTTGCCCAAATATGATAATCGAGTAAGAAGTTTTAGTCGCAATACCTCATCATTTTAACTTCTAGCACGTCATGGAGAAGGCCTATCTCCCATTTGGAAAAATCCTATAAGGATCCACGATCCTGGTGCATTTTGCCATAGGTTAATTTGACATTTGTCGATTTATAGTCTGACTCTGGGATAATGGTGCATCATGGAGAAGGCCAATTTCCCATTTGTCAATTTCTAGTGGGCCTTCGCGATCATGGCACATTGCGGAGATGGCCAAATTAGCATCCACAGGCTTACCTCGATAGTGGCACATCATGATGTTTATCCAGGTCCCAGTTTTCCCTTTTCTAGTGGCTTGGTGCGATAGTGGCGCGTTGCGCCAAGGCCAAAAAATTAGGATTTCAGTTTCCAGCTTGTGTTTTTAATTCATTTAATGCTATTTGAGTCTTTTTCCTAAAATCGCCCTAAACAAGAAATTTAACCCTTAATTGACCTAAATACTCATCATTATTCACTTTCTCTCAAATTAAAAATCCCTCTTTCAAGAACAAGAAACCCTAGCTCTCAAGAATCAAGGTCAAGTCTCACGAACCCTCCATCGGTCCTTCAAAATTCATCATCCCAAGTATGTTAGATGTTCATCCATGGATTTCTCTCATCCATGGAGTCCAAGTATCCATATTAGTTACAAATCTAGCATTTTTTCAAGATTTATGATGTTAAATTATGATTTAAAACTATGAATCTCTATGAACTTCCTTGAATATCGATTTTTATATCATACTTTAATGGAATTATCTTTGTTATCAAATCCCCCATGTTTTAATATTGTCATTCTTTGAATTAGATCATGATTTAGTGTTGTAAATATTGAGGTCATGCTATTATTTCAAGTTTTATACTATTCCCATGAATTGATAAAACTATGAAGTACAAGTGTTTGATAAAATGCCTACAAGAGTGACTTATTTAATAAGAGCCTTCATGTTTTGTCCTTCAAGCTTTTATGTCTTTTCAGTATTCTACTTTGATTCTTGGGGGTATTGAATACCCGAAACCCATAGCTATTTATTTAGTCTAGCCTCAGTACATTATCGAATAGTTTTCAGATTAATTTATGAGCATTATCATAATAGTCAGATATCTGTTATTCAACTCAGAATAGTCTAGTATCTTAGTATATTTCAGTTGGGAGTACAATTTAAGACGGAGCGAGTGTAGGGATGGCGGCTTCCCTGTCAGATAGGCAGAGTTGTTATTAGCAGCCCCTATACTCCAGAACTACGTAGCCAGCGTAGGATATGAGTAGTCACCCGTCAGATTAGGCTTGAATATCATGCAGGGGTCACTCATTAGTTTAGGCATGACACCGTTAGTCCTTTAGACATTATATCAATTTAGTGCATCCACACAGCCATCTTTACTACCCGTTCCATAGTATTAACACCCTTCCAATTAGGGTTATAGGTTGGACCCTTATTAGCTCAAATTAGGGAATGTCAGTTAGACCATAGGTAACACCCCAATTTTCTATAACCAGAATGCCACGTGGTGCTCATGACCCCAAAGGACCACAAGTTAACCCTCTTATGATATCTGTACCTGAGAACTGCATAATATAGGTAATAAATGCAAAAAACTTGTGAAAACTTGCCATAAGGTTCAAAACATCTAAAATACTCAAAATTGAAAACTGAATACTAATACATTTGTCCGAAAAGCCTCTAAACTGTCTGAACTGTGGAGTTTATGGAACATGCCCCCAACTAACTCCATCTACTGAAAATAAACCAAATCTAATGCAATAGTAAAATACGAATCACCCTCGAATAAAGAGGACTCACTGCTACGTCTGTTGTTGCTGACTGAGTCTGGACTGCTATGGGTGCTCTGTATCCCGTACATCTAAACCTATGGTATAAGATACCATAGCGCAAGAAAGTATGCGTCAGTACTTTTAATGTACTAGTATGCTATATGAGGTAAGGATGAATGCAAGGGCTTATGCATAAACATTACTTAACTGAATAACACACAAATACTGAATGGGGATATATGCATGAACGCACAAACCAAAACTGGAATCGTAGTAACACTAAATACGAAATCGAATACAGGTGTTTGAATACTGACTTACTGATGACTGGGTCTACTAATACTGATATCTGAGTTTACTAACTCTGGAATACGGAATAACTGAATCTACTCATATCAATAACTAAGTTCTGAGCTTGCTACTATCGACTGACTTAATCTGATATCAAACCTCTCTAACAGATGATCTCTAAATCTACTAACAATGATAAGAAATAATTGTATCTGAGATCAGACCTATCTAGTGAAAGATCTTTGATCCTTTTAATAATAGAAATGACGGACTGAGTTTGAGATTATGCCAATCTAATGGGTGATCTCTGGATCTATTAGTGCTGATACTAATTAAATTTATATGAGACCAGGCCTATCTAGCGAGTGGTCTATGAATCTATGGAACTATCTAAGTTCCTTACTGAGATGAGTGACTGTATCCGACAGTCCTAATTTCTGAGTTCAACTCTGAAGACTGATACTAAAAATACAACTGTAAGAATTCTCACTTAACCGAGATGCCCCGAATCTAATCTAGTGGGGTCCAAACTGTAAGCCCAGCTGGAAGGGTGTCAATATCATTCCATGGGTAAAGACCTCTACTATGATCAAGCCTCTCTAACGGGTGACCCTAAATAGGAAGTCAAGACTAAGGCAGTATGACATTCCATCCTTAATCTAAAGGGTGACTCCTGGTCCTGCGCTGGCTATGCAGTTATGGAGTTCAGGCACTATTACTAATAGCTATACCTCTCTAACGGGGAAACCATCATCCCTGTATTCACTCGGTGCTAGTTTCAACTCCCAACTGAAGGACTTTGAACTGATTCTTAACTGAACTTAGACTGAGCTAAATCTATTACTATTCATATTTCTTGACTGATTTGAATGAGTTCACTTGGTTATGTTATCTGATGGAATACCACTTGGATTCTACTATCTGGCTAAATGATACTGAATTCTTGTTAGCCTACTGAGTCTCACTGAAGTCTGAGCAGAATACTAAATACTACTGAATACTGATTACTTCTGAATACTGTTAAGTCAAAACTGAATACTAAGTTGGATTAGACTGATACTGAGACTGGATTGCACTTATACTGAGATCACTGAATTTTCTTAAGTTATGTAACTGTCTGAATTCTACTAATCATGGCTAGATTGAGAGTATCTTAAAACTGACACTGGCTCTAGACTTGTAGCTAATATTTTGGGTATAAATACCCCCAGGACTCGATAACATAAAAGTTAAGGATAACCATTCTTCAATAACCATGAAAATGGACTTCCATTCACTATTACAATCACTAAAGATTTCTTCAAGCATTTGGGAATCTGAAAATGTGTAAAGGTATAGGGATGCATACTAATTTCTCATAATTCATTCAGTAATGAAAGCACAAGAATAAGAATGCATACAACATATCATAATTCACTCACTAAGGTATTTCAACAAACACTTGGCATACATAAATTTATACACAATTTGGGGATTTCTTGTCAACATGCTATAATGACCCTATTTCCTTCACACATACGTTTTATCGAACATATGGGGAGTATTCCTTGGTCATAAAACAAATACTACACCTAAGTATCATGATTTAATCAACCAATATGCAAATTGAAGAGGGTTTATCATGAACATCACATAATTAATCACATGCTAGAATCAATTCTTAATACCTGTAGTCTAAATCATGAATTAAAACTCAACAACACATAATCATGAACTTCAATACACACAAATCATGAAATCTCATAAATACATAAACTTCAATATTTTGAAAAGGATTCTTGGACTTCTTGGGTGGAAGGAACCTGAGAATCAACATCTAATATATCTTAAAAGCTTAAATCTTGAAAGATAACTAATGTTTCTTGAACGTTCTTGGATTGGGGAAACACAGATCTTGATGTTTTCTTGATGGTTCTTAAACTTGAAGAACTTGAATTTCTTTGTTTCTTGAAGAAAGGTTTGAATCTTGTTCTTGGGTTTTTGATCTTGAAAGAAACCCTATATTCTGATGTTATAGATGAATATGGAGTTATGATCCTTGATCTTTTTTAAATAGGTGTTAAAAAGGTTGAAAAGGACCAAAAAGGCCTCTTAAAAACAACTTGAAATTACTAAGTGGGATCCGTGATGGTTGGTGCAATGGTCTGTTACTGGGTTGACAGTCCGTTGGACTGACCGTCGTACCTGGACCAGAATAGGGGCTCACTGCCTCTTCTACGATGGCTCGGGCGATGATCCGTTGCTAGCTCGACGTTCATCGGACCTCTCTATCGTACTTAGCCAAAGAGTGGATTCACTTTCTAAGCTATGATAGTTTGGGAAATGGTCCATCGCTAGCTTGACTATTCGTCGGACTTGTCTGTCGTACCTATGTAGTTCAGACTGCTTTCTATAAAACATCCATAACTTTTTACACCGATATAAGATTCTGGCAAAATTGGTATCATTAGTAACCTAATTCAATTTACCACATGATACATAGTTAAAATTGGAGAAATTCTATCTGATTTAACCATTACTCACTTAGGAAGTCATCCCTAAATATTCTAGTGACTAAATTAGACCTTAAAGAAAGTTTGGGGTAATACATGACACCTCCTAAAGTTTTATATATAGTCCAGTTATAGTCCCAGATTAGTTATTTAGTCTTTGTGTTGGTTGACCAAAGCATATAGATTTCAGTTATCTCAATATATTAGTTTTCAAATTTTACTCCGTTCATGTTATATGCTTAGTATGCATCCACGGTATTTACAGATTTTCCTATATTTTCAGTACTACAGATTGCATGGACTTTATTTAGTACTCCATGCTTTACATGTATGTCCAGTTAATTATTATCATTCCTATTCATGGGACCATGCATATTAGTCTACCTCATTTAGCATTCCAGTACATTCAAAGCACTGATCGCATACCTTTTCTTTTGTGCTATATTATCTCATATCATAAGTACTGACGCTCAGTTCCTGGATCGCACCTAGATTCTCACATTTATCAATAGTATAGTAGTAATTGTGAGTCCTCATCATCCGAGGATAGCTTATATTACTTTATATCTTTATCTTAGTAGTTAGTAGAGTTAGTTGGGGCCTATCCCATCAACTCATAGTATCCAGTTTAGAGGCTTTTCAGACACTATAGTTAGCTATTAAGACTATTCAGATTTAAGTATTTTTATCAAATTCATAACTCAGTAGTTAATTCATTACTAAATCCTTATGGAAATTCAGTTATTCTTCCATATTCATAATTATATTATTCAGTTCTCACAGTAGGAACCAACTTATGGGTTAGCTTGTGGTCCCTTGAGATCATAAACACCATATAATGACTAGAGGGTAGTCTTCGGTTATTACAAAATTGGTATCAGAGTCTAAGGTTTTAAATTGTCCTAGGAAGTCTGAAATCCACATCGAGTAGAGTCTTGTGCATGGGTGTATAGTACGCCACACTTATGGATGAGAGGCTACAAGGCATTTAGGAAAGAGTTCCCCTCCTTTTAAGTATTCATGTCGTTGGATTGAGCATGATCTTAAGTTAAACTCTCAGTCTAATTCATTTTTTCCTTCCATTTATAGAACATGCCTCCCAAGAAGAACGAAAGAAGAACAAGAACTCAGCTAGCCCCTCAGCCCCTCCAGAAAGATCCTCTGGACTATCATATGTCTCACGCATAATTCAGGGTTGCATTCACTACTCTAGAAAACTCTATAGTAGCATAGAATAAATGGCCAACCAATGTTCCAACCAATACTGTTGCAACTAGAATTCAAGATTTCACCCAGATAAATCCTTCTTCTTTCATGGGATCCAAATTTGAAGAGGGTCCATAGGAATTCTTAGATATAGTTCAGAAGGATACGAATGCTATGGAGGTGATTTCTAGTCAGAGTGATAAGTTGGCTATATATCAATTGCAGGATATAACCCATACTTAGTTTAAGCAGTGGAAAATTGATAGAGGCATTGATGCAGGGCCTATAGAATAGAAAGAGTTTGCCATGGCTTTCTTAGATAGATTCTTTTTGTTAGAGTTGAGACAGGCCAAAGTGTTAGAATTTATTAATTTAAGGCAAGGCAGCATAATATGGTGGCTGACAGTAGATCCAAGATAAGTAAGTTTTTGTCTAGAGTGTCTGATAGTGTGGTCAAGGAGTGTAGGACCGCAATACTGATTAGTGAGATGGATTTGTCTAGGCTATGGTCCATGTTCAACATATAGAGGAGCAAAGTCAGAAGGTGGTAACCGTCCTTAATTTCAATAGAGGTCTTTTACCCCACTACCTTCTTCAACCAATGCCCAGTACCTAAATTCAGAAATGACAATAGGGATAGGGCACCAAATGCTAAGTCCTAGTTCAATATTAGTAGTGGTCGTGCCAATCCTTTATGCAATAAGTATGGAAGACACCATCAGGGTGAGTGTAGAGCGGGTAGTGATGTGTGCTTCAGGTGTGGCAAGCCAGGCCATCAGATTTAGGAGTATTGGTTAATTGCTCAGAAGGGTAGGGATATGCGCCAACAGGTCCAGTCCCATAAGTTTTTAGTTCCATCTGGCCACCTAACTCAGCAGGATACCAGTTTCTGTGATACCAGTGGTCAACGTCTGAATAGATTATATGCTCTTCAGTCTCACCAAGATCATGAAAATTTTCTTGACGTAGTTACTGGTACATTGCATGTCTTTCACTTACATGTTTCTACTTTACTAGATCCTGCAACTTCTCTTTCTCTTGTAACTCTATATATAGCTATCAATTTTAGAGTTAGTCCCGAAACTTTAGTAGAGCGCTTTTTAGTGTCTACCCCAGTAGGCGTTTCCATTATAGCTAAACAGGTATACAGGAACTGTCCGATCATAATATCTCAAAAAGTTACCTCAGTTGATCTCGTGGTGTTAGAGATGATCGATTTTTACATCATTCTTAACCTGGATTGGCTCCACTCATCCTATGCCTTAGTTTATTGTAGAAATAGAATAGTCCCTTTTCAGTTTCTAAATGAACAAGTCCTTGAATAGAGGGGTAGTACTACAGCTCTTAGGGGTCAATTGATTTCGTACCATAGAGCCCAAAAGATGATATCCAAGGGGTCTATCTACCATTTTGTACGAGTCAAAGACTCTAACGTAGAAACTCCTATTTTTGAGTTAGTTCCAGTAGTAAATGAATTATCAAACATATTTCCTGAAGGTTTCCCCAAAGTTCCTCCTAAAAGAGAAATTGACTTTGAAATAGACCTTTTCCCAGAGACTCTACCTATATCTATTCTTCAATACTGAATGGATCCAGTTGAACTCAAAAAAGATTTAAAAAATATCCTAGATAAGGGATTCATCAGACCTAACATCTCTCCATAGGGTGCACCTACTCTGTTAGTGCATAAGAAATACGGTTCTCTCAGAATATGTATAGACTACCATCAGTTGAACAAGGTTGCAGTCAAGAATAATTGTCCACTTCCTAGAATCGATGATTGTTCTACCAACTTGAAGGTGCTAGTTACTTTTCTAAGATAGAGCTCAGATCAAGCTATTATCAGCTTAGAGTCAGAGAATGTGATATCCCAAAAACAACTTTACAAACTCGATATGGTCACTTAGAATTTCTTGTTATGTCCTTTGGTCTTACAAAATGCTCCAACAACCTTCATGGACTTCATGAACCGAGTGTTAAAGTAGTACTTGGACATGTTCATCATAGTATCAATTGATGACATTCTTATTTACTTTTGTAGTAAAAATGATCTTGTAGACCACCTCAGAGTAATGCTTCAGACTCTCAGAGCCCATCAATTATTTGCTAAATTCATTAAGTCTGAATTCTGGCTAAGATCAACAATTTTTCTTGGCCATATTATTTTTGGTGTTGGCATTAGAGTTGATCCTCAAAATACCAAAGTGGTGAGAAATTGGACCAGACCCATCTCTCTATTAGATATCAGGAGTTTCTTGGATTTGGCTGTCTATTACGTTCAGTTTGTTGAAGGGTTTTCTTCTATTGTATCTCCCATGTCCAGATTGACTTAGAATAAAGTTATGTTTTAGTGGTCAGATTCATGCAAGAAAAGTTTTCAAGAGTTGAAGACTCGACTCACCTTAGCCCCAGTTCTTAATCTACCAGACAATTCAGATGGTTTTGTCATTTATTGTGATGCATCCAGAGTAGGTTTGGGTTATGATTTCATGCAGAGAGGTAAGGTCATAGGCTATTCCTCTAGATAGCTCAAGCCTAGTAAGAAGAATTATCCGAATCATGATCTTAAGATAGGAAAAATAGTATTCACCTTAAAGATTTAGAGGCATTACTTGTATGGGGTGCATGTGGATATATTCACAGATCACAATAGCCTTTAGTATGTGTTCTCTCAAAAAAATTTGAATTTGCATCAGATAAGGTGGTTAGAGTTATTGAAAAATTATGACATGAGTGTTCTGTATCATCTAGGAAAGCCAATGTAGTGATTGATGCTCTCAGTAGAATATCTATGGGTAGTGTAGCTCATGTTGAGGATGGTAAAAAGAAGTTAGCTCAAGAAGTCCATCAACTTGCCCGACTAGGTATCCGTTTACTTGATTTAGTAGAAGGTAGTGTACAGGTGCAGAGTAGCTTAGAGTGGTCTCTAGTTTCTGAGGTAAAGAAAAAATAGGATAGAGATCCTAATCTAGTTAATTTTAAAGCATCAATCAGGGATTAAAAAGTAGAGGTTTTCTTGCAAAAGCATATGGAGGGCCTTACTTTATTCATCCAAGAGCCACTAAGATGCACTGTAATTTGGGGGAGATTTATTGGTGGAGTGGTATGAAGAGAGATATTGTAGAGTTTGTAGCTAAGTTTTCTACATACCAGCAAGTTAAGGTTGAGCACCAGAAGCCGAGTGGGTCCTTGCAGGAGTTCAGTATTCCCATATGGAAATAGAAGAAAGTGATGTAGGAGTTTAGTATTCCCATAAGAAAATTGGAGAAAGTGAACAAGGACTTTGTGATAGGTTTTCCTCGTACCTATTTTCAGCATGACTCTATTTGGCTTGTCGTAGATAGGATGACCAAATTAGCTCATTTTTTCCCAGTCTATACCTTTTACTCAGCCGAGAACTATGTTATCTCAGAGAGTTGGCTAGGTATCACTATGTTTCCTTATCTATCATCTCAAATAGATGTACTCAGCTTACCTCTTACTTCTAGAAAGCATTCAAAAAGGGTATTTGTACCCAAGTCCATCTCAGTACAACCTTTCACCCTAATATAAACGGTCAAGCAGAACAGATCATTTAGACTCTTGAGGATATGTTGAGAGCATGTGTTGTTGATTTCAAGGGTAGTTGGGATGACCATTTGCCTTTGATTGAATTTGCATATAATAACAACTATCATTCTAGTATCTGTATGGCTCTATTTGAGGCTCTCTCTGGTAGGAGATGTAGATCTCTAATTGGTTGGTTTGAAGTAGGTTAGGCTGCAGTAGTAGGGCCTGAGTTACTATTTGATGTGTTAGAGAAGGTTTAGTTGATCAACAAAAGTCTTAGGGCTGCCTAGAGCTGACAAAAATAGTATGCAGATATGAAGAGAAAGGATCTCGAGTTTGAGGTTAGAGATCTTGGGTTCTTGATATTATCTCCTATGAATGGAGTGAAGTGATTTAGTAAGAAAGGGAAACTGAGTCCCCAATATATCGGTCCCTTCAAAATTATCATTTGTTTTGGAAAGGTAGCTTACAAGGTTGAGTTGCCTTCAGATTTAGCCTCAGTACACCCAGTTTTTCATGTCTCATTGTGGAAAAAGTGTATTGGTGATCCAGCTGTAGTTGTTCCCTTAAAAAGTGTAGATATTCAGAATAGTCTTTCCTTTGATTTTGTTCCAGTCGAAATTCTTGATCATCAAGTTCGTAGAATAAAGTTTGATTAGTCAAAGTTCTTTGGTGAAATCAGTCCATTGGGGGAGCCACTTGGAAAGCAAAGGCAGATATGCGGACCAAGTACCCTTATCTCTTCTCTGTGAATCCAAATTCAGTATAAGGTGCCAAATCTTCTTAAGATTTTTCTCTATCATGCTCAGTTTTAGTTGCACATCATGTCCATGTTAGTCATTCATTCATAAATCAGTTTAGTCATGCATTCCATGCATCAGACATGCATATTCCATATATATGCTCAGTCCATCAATTCCCTCAGCTTAACCAGTTTTATTTGGGGATGAATGATTCCAAGGGAGAGATATTTTAACATCCTATATTTCCCTAGCAAAATCTAAATCCCAGTGCATGAGTATTCATAGATGAAATTTATTGAAACACTCATTATTTTTTAGTTTAGAGCCTGCCATTGTGTGGGAAATTCAATTAGCTTTCCAATGATATAAAATTTGTGGAAATTCGATAATCGAAGTTATGGTGATTTTATGTTTCAGTCGCAAAACCCCATTATTTTAACTTCTACTGCTTTGCAGAGAAGGCCAATCTCCCATTTGGTAAAATCCAGTAAGGGTCTGTTATCTTAGTGCATCGCACCATAGGTCAATTTGACATTTGTCGATTTCCAGTGTGACTCAGCGATAATGGCGCATCACGATATAGGCTAATTTCTCCTTTGCTAATTTCAGTGGGCCTCCGCGATCATGGTGTGTCGCAGAGATGGCCAAAATGGCATCCATAAGCTTATCGTGATGGTGGTGCATCACTGCATTTTTCTAGGTCCCTGTTGTACCTTTTCCAGTGGCTTGGCACGATAGTGGCACGTCGTGCCAAGGCCAAAAATTGAGATATTTTAGTTTCTAGCTTGTGTTTTTAAATTCATTTAAAGGTATTTGGGTCTTTTTCCTAAGTCCTAAACTTTTCCTAAATAAAAAATTTAACCCCTAATTAACCTAAATACTCATCATTATTCACATTATCTCAAATTCAAAATCTCCTCTTTCATGAACGAGAAACCCTAGTTCTCAAGAATGAAGGTCAAATCTCAAGAACTCTCCATAAATCCTTCAAAAATCATCATCTCGGATATGTTAGATGTTCATCCATGGAGTCCAAGTTCCATTTTAATTACAAATCTATCATCTTTTTAAGATTTATGATATTAAATTATGATTTAAAACTATGAATCTCCATGAACTTCCATGAATATTGATTTTTATACCATACTTTAATGGAATTATCATTGTTATTAACTCCCCCATGTTTTAATATTATCATTCTCCGAATTAGATCATGATTTAGTATTATAAATATTGAGGTCTTGCTATTATCTCAAGTTTAATACAATTCACATGAATTGACAAAACTATGAAGTATAAGTGTTTGATAAAATTCCTATAAGAGTGATTTATTTAATAATAGCCTTTATGTTTTGGCCTTTGAGCTTTAGTGTTTTTTCAGTATTGTTTTTTTGAGTCCTGGGGGTATTTAATACCCGAAACCCATAGCTGTTTATTTAGTCTAGTCTTAGTACATTAAAGATTAGTTTACAAATTTTATTTTGATCATTATCAGAATAGTCAGATATCAGTAATTCAACTCAGAACAGTCTAGTATCTCCGTTTTGTTTAGTTTGGAGTAGGATTTAGCACCCAGCGAGTGTAGGGATGGCGGCTTGCCTGTCAGATAGGCAGATTTGTTACTAGTAGTCACTATACTCTAGAACTACGTAGCTAGCGTAGGATATAAGTAGTCATTTGTCAGATTAGGCTTGACTATCTCACAGGGGTCACCCGTCAGTTCAGGTTTAACGCCCTTAGTCCTTTGGAAATTTATCAGTTTAGTTGATCAACACAACCATTATTACTACTCGTGGCATGGTATTAATACCCTTCCAACTGGGGTTACAGGTTGGACCCCGATTAGCTCAAATTGGGGAATGTCGATTAGGTGATACCTCTTACAGTCTTAGATATAGTCTCAGTTACAGTCCCAGCTCAGTTATTCAGTCTTAGTATTGTTTGACCAAAGCATACAGATTTTAGTTTTCTCAGTATATCAATTTACATATTTTACTCAGTTTGTGTTATATGCTTGGTCATGCACCCATAGTATTTATAGATTTTTCCTACATTTTTATTTTCTACGGATTCCATGCACTTTATTTAGTACTACATGCTTTACATGTAGGTCTAATTAATAATTATCATTCCTATTCATGAGACCATGCATATCAACCTACCTCATTTAGCATACTAATACACTCAAAGTACTGATCGCATATCTTTTATTTTGCGCTATGATGTCTCATATCATAGGTGTTGATACTCAGTTCTCGGATCGTACCTAGATTCTGAGATTTATCAGTAATACAGTAGCAGTGGTGAGTCCTCATCATCCGAGGATAGATTATATTACTTCATGTCTATATCTCAGTTGTTAGTAGAGTTAGTTGGAGCCTATCCCATCAACTTTCTGTATCTAGTTTAGAGGCTTTTTAGATACTATAGTTAGCTATTCAGACTATTCAGATTTCAGTATTTTTATCAGATTCATAACTTAGTAGTTATTATATTATTAAAGCCTTATGGAAATTTATTTATTTTTCTACATTCATGATTATATTATTCAGTTCTAACAATAGGTACTAGCTCATAGGTTAGCTTGTGGTTCCTCGGGATCGTAAGCATTATGTAATGACTAGGGGGTAGTCTTGGGTCATTACAACCTGACTCAAAAGAGTGTTTCCATTTCCATTTCGAATTGTGGTTAGCATTAGAATAGTTTAGATGCAATTCAGTCCTAACATGATCAGGAAAGTTCTCTTGATGTGGTTATAGGTACGTTACTAGCTATTTACTTACATGTTTATGCCTTGTTAGATCCTAGAGATTCTATCTATTTTGTAACCCCGATGTAGTTGTTAAGTTCAGTGTTAGTCCCAAAACCTTTGCGGAGCCCTTATCAGTGTCTACCCTAGTGGCTACATCTATCCTAGCTAGATGGGTGTACAGAAATTGGCCGATTAAAGTATCCTAGTAAACCACTTTGGTTGATCTAAGAAATAGAGTCGTTCAGATTTTGTTTTTTAAATAAACTATTCATTGAATGGGGGGTAGGTAGTACCTTAGTTATTAGGGGTTAGACGTATTTTTAGAGCCCTTCATATAATCTTATTACAGTAGATGGCCTAGATTTAGAAACATGAATCCAGAGGTATAGTGGCAGTAATATGGGGATAGTGTTATCTGAATTTAGTGGACTATGTATCTTTGAGGCTAGTTGTATGAAAGGTGAATCACTAGGCTTGAAGTAGTGTATGTAATAACTAAAGTTTGTTGATTTGAAACATATGTTGTGGATGTGATATTTTTAGGCTATGATGAAAGTAGTATGATTATTAAAGATCTAGGGATATCCATGTTATGTGTTAGAATCTAAGTTCTAATCTTTGAAGGTTGAGCTAATAGAAAAAAGTGTTGAAAATTCTAAGTAAGTTAATGTTTAAGTTATCGTATGATGAAAATTGGGGCTATAGAAAGTTAAGAGTTCTATCTCACAAGAAAGTACTAGCAGCGGGTTTTACACTATCAGGTGTAGTTTTTCAGGGCTAGTTTATCATTTATGCATATTTTTATACCCCAGATTCAAAGGTAAAGTGGTGATAGTTCAGTTTAGAGTTATTAATTAAGTGGTTCACAGACTTAGAATGATAGCCTTAAGCTAAGGGGGAGATGATAGAATAAGTAACCAAGTCAGGATTTCAAATTTTAGTAGTAATGTTAGTATAGGTAGAAAAGAAGTAAGGGATGGACGATGCCCAAATCGTTCTTATCTCAGTGCGAGGTTTTTCAGTCATCACGATATCAACTTATGCCTTACATGTCAGCTCCATGATCATATTTCATGTTCATTCACATCATAAAGAATCATATATATTTCCAGTCCCTTGTATGAAGAGTTCCAGTTTGATCAGTAGGGAAAATCATGTTGCATGAATTCAAAAATTCCAAACTCAGGTCATGTAGCTCATGACTCATATGCTCATGCTTTACAAGATGTTTATGCAACACTTCTAATAATCAGCGAAATTCAGACTATGTCATGTATATCCTCAGTTTACGTCTCTTGATGAACCCATAATGTTGATATTCTATTCCTTAGGCCTTTTTTAATTGTCAAATTCTGTATAGTGTTCATTCATTCTTCAGGCCCTCATGTTTTAGCCTTTCAATGACCTCTTCTTATGAAATGATGCAGTGATGAGCAACTGCTTAGAGGGAGAGAGTAAATGTTTCATGTTAAGGAATGATGGTTGAATGCTTGTTTTACTCGAGGCTATAGTTATGGTGATAGGATTGAATGTCATGCTGGTGTGTAAGTGGATAAATACATGACAAATTTGTAAATGGCGAGTAAGATGTTGTATTAAGTTATTATAGGGGAAATCAGAATTATATATGAGAAGAGAAGCTAAGAAAATGTAAGGTGTGTTGAATTCACGATTTAGACTAGTATTACAGTATTATTTGTGCATTTCATAGATTTGAGTAGGCTTGTACATAGTGGGAGAGTTCAGTCCAGCTCATACCTTAGTAGGTAGTGTTATCAGTGCACACGTGAATACTTTCAGTAGTCTCAGGTAAAGTGCAGTATTAAGGTTAAATGTGTAGGTAAGAGAGTACTCGATGAGCATGTCTAAGCTTGAAAGTAGTAGTTGCAGTGCATAAGGCCCATTAGCCATATCCTAGCTGATGTTTCATAGGTCTGTGTTGTATATCATAGAATTTTTGCCTTGTTGTGATTTCTTATCCAGATGTCTTATTCAGACCATGCCCAAGATTCCTTTCTCCCTAAAAGTCAATAGAACTTCTTAGAAAGAGTATCTAAGAAATACTCCAGTTAAGTATAAGCTTTCAGTATGAGTTAGTTTGTATAGCCAATAATTCAGATTAGCAGTTAGACAAACAGGTTCCTATGGTTTTTCCGTTTTTCGATCTAGTCTTACTATATGAAGTCTCATGAATATATCCCTTCAATGAAATAGTTTGTTCACATCCATGTAAATTATAAATCTAGTTCAGTTCATGCATTGTATTTCAGAACCCTGATAGTCAGTCACCAGTCAGTCCGTAAGCATTCCATGCATCATCTTAGTTTTCTTAGTATTTCATTCAAGTCAGGATCATTTGGGGGACGAACTATCCCAAGGGGGAGATACAATACCCCCGAGCTTGTCGTGCACTAAATCTCTTATCTTTTCTTCAAAAAATTAGATTAAGCGAGAGTAATGGTTACTCATAAGTTAACTCTCTCATTTCTATCTCAGCCTTATAACTGTTCTCATGTCATTGCATATGTTCAAGAAATCAGTTCAGTTCATGATATTTAGTTAATGTTTCATTTTTCAGATTCAGTTATGATCTCATGTTCGTATTCATGCATGTTCAGTAAAAGATCCAAGATTCTTTTGGTATTCTCCACTTAAGGTAACAGTCTTTCTTAGATACAATTTGTTCCATGCTTAGTTGCAGCTGCATAGCATTCTTATATCATTTATGCATTCATGGATCAATTTAGTCTTGTGTCATGTCTCCAGAATTCAGTCATGCTTCATTCATGCATGTCAGGGTAAGTACAGTTCCTCAATTCCTCCTAGTTAAGTCATTCTCATTCAAGGATGAAAGCTCTCAAGGGGGAGATATTGTAAGACCCTACAAAGTCCTAGTCATTTCAGTCCTTTTAAGCATTCCAAAAGAGGTCCCAGACTTAGAAAAATTTCAGCTAAGTGTTGACACTTAGTCTCATTTATGGCCTCAATATTTCAATGGCATCTTTTATGATATATCCGGTCATAGATTGTAAATTATTTAATTGATTCATGCTCAGGGTTATCTATAGGTCATCTCAGGTGAGTTTTTGAATTTTTAGACATCATTTAAGTCATGTTTGGATGACCAAAATTGCAAGACAATGCTATCACGATGTGTTGCATTGGCTATTGCGTTGGTACCATCGTTGCAATACACTGGCTATCGCATAGACACTATCGATGTGGTGCGTCGGTCATCGCATCACTACGAAGCTTTTATGTTTTAGGTTATGAATTTGTGGGGGTAATTAGGTCATTATCCCATTACAATACTCAGCCATAACATGAAAGTAAAACTCCCAAAGGGAAAAATTCACTCATTATCTCCACAATACTCTCTCAAGAACAAAACCCTAGTTCCTCAAGCTCAAGATCAAGTTCCAAGAAATCCCCAACAATCTTTATGAATTCCGTCACTCAGGTATGTTAGATATTTATACTTGGGTTTCCTTCCACCCTTGGAATTCAAGAACCCATTTTAAAACTTTAAGTTTTCAAATTCATGATTTAGATATGCCAAATGGGCTATTTTCATGTTTGTGCTATTATATGGGTTTCAATTCAAGATTTAACTATAAGTTTCACAAACATAAGATAACATGTATGTTTTCTGATGTAATTCCTATGTTAAAACCCTTGAGATTTTCAAGTTTAAGTTGTAGTCATGATGCTTATGTGGTTCATTGTCATGTGCATTAATTATGCTCCCCAAGTGTTTGATAGAATATCCATGTGAATTCAGTAGTGTAATCATGACATATTTTCATGTGTTCTCATTCACGTACAAGTTCGTGACCTCCAAGTGTTTGACAACATATCTTAGTGAATAAATTGTGAACCATTGACTATTGCTATGCCCTCAAGATTTGCTATGTTTTATGATTAATATTATCGAGTCCTGGGGGTAATTATTACCCAAAATCTAGTTGTTTACTTAGTTGCAGTACTTATAGAATAGTCCCAGTAAAGGTCAAGAACAGTAGTACTTATTCAGTTAATAGAACTCAGTCTAGTTCAATCAGTCAATAAGATCAGTGTCAGTTCAGTCAAGCCTAGTACAATCTAGTGATCAGTTCAGTGTCGATTTAGTTAGGAGTAGGATTCAATACCGAGAAAACCCAGGGATTGGGGTATTTCTGCCAGTAGAGGGTTTGACCCTTAGTAGCAGTCCCTGCATTATATAACTACGTAGCTAGTGTAGGGTAAATCGTTCTCTTGCTAGTCTAGGGTTGACGCAATTATATATATTTCATGAGTCATCCATCCAAATTAGGGTTGACCCAGCATTATTAGTATCCCGTGGCAAGGTGCTAACACCCTTCTGACTGGGGTCACAGGTTAGACCCCAAATCATTTTATATCGGGGCATGAAGGTTAGATGAACACTCCCATAGTTACAGTTTTAGTCTCAGTATTTAGTAAAGAACTAAATATATTCTACAAAACCATGGCAATTAGTTATCAGTTACTCAGCCATCAATATTCAGTACTCAGTGTCTGTAAAATCTGAGATACACGACGTATACCTATATGCACAGTATTGCATGATAAGTATGATTAATAGTTATAGTTTTGCATGTATATTCATCCAGTCACTTTATGATGTTCATTATGTAACTTAGCATCTCATGTATACGAGCCCATGTATATCAGCCTTACCTCACTTAGCATACTAGTACATTCCACGTATTGATGCATACTCTCTTTTGTGCTATGATGCTTCATATCATAGGTTTTGACGCTCAGGTTCCTGACCGTACTTAGTAGCTCAGGCTATCAGCAGCAGATATAGTGGTGAGTCCTCATATTTTGAGGATAGAATTTACCTATTTTAGTATTTTAGTATTTTAGTAGTTATTTCAGTCAGATTTAGCTAGGGGTTTATCCCATCAACTCTATATTCAGACAGTTAGAGGCTTTCAGTCTAGCATAGTCAGTTATTCAGTTTTTAGATGTTATTATAAGTATTCAAAGTTATTTATTCAATATTTTGAGAACCTTATATCATTTTCAGATTACTTCCGTATATATATTCCAGTACTATATTCAGTACTCACAGCTGGTACCAGTCATGGTTTAGCTTGTGGTCCTTTAGGATTGTAACAACCGTGTGATGCCCAGCGTGTTGTCTAGGGGCATTACACTTACCAAACCCCGTCACTCCACTCATGGGAAATACTTTCAAGAATACCTAACCGCCAACATTTAACTCCAAATCCTTATGCCTTACATCCGCATAGGACTTTTGGCTACATTGATAGGCTTTCAATATAATACAAATCACCTTCACCTTTCCCAAGGATTAGTAAACCAAATTAGGGCCAAACAACTTACCCTCACCAACTTCATACGACCTTATAGGATAATAATATCTCATACCATACAATCCCTAAAAAAGAACCATACTAATGACTGAGTGATAACTATTATTATAACCATATTCAATCAAAGGAGATTGGTCAAACCAACTACCACCATAGTCGATCACGCAAGCATGAAGAATATCTAGCAATGTTTGAATGGCCCTATTTATTTGTCCATCCGACTACAGGTGGAAAGCAGTACTAAGGCACACCATAGTTCCTAAACCTTTCTGAAATGACTTCCAAAAATGAGATGATAATGGATTACCACGATTAAAAAAGATAGAAACTAGAGAACCCTGTGATTTCACAATCTTCACAAGATACAACTTAGCATAATGCTTCGCTAAATAACTAGTCCTCGCTGTCAAGAAGTGAGTGGACTTGGTCATCCTATCAATAATGATCAAAATTGAATCATATTGATTCCGAGACTGAGGAAGACTAGTAACAAAATCTATGTTAATCACCTTCCATTTAAATTCAGGCAACTTAATTTTTTGGTACAAAACAATGAGTCTCATGCTCTCAACTTTCACTTGTTAACACACCATACACTTAGCCACATAGCTATCTATATCTCATTTCATATTATTCCACAAATAGAACTCCCTAAGAACATGATTCATCTTTGTAGAACTAGGATGAATAATATAACGAGATTCATTACCTTTGGCTAGAATCCTTCCCTCAACATATCGACGTTGGGAACACATAACCTGCCTTGGTATCTCAGGATACCATCACCACCAATCAAAAAGTCAACAACCTTTTATTGGCCCACGTTACTTTTAATCTTCATCAAATCAAAATCCAACATTTGCTTATCCGTTATCTCAACAACAAGAGATGACTACAATATTGGATGCACAAATACACCACCATCCTTATAGTTCATAAGACAAACTCTGAGATTAGCCAAACAGTGAATGTACTTCACCAACTCCTGCTTATCCTCACCTTGATGAGCCAGAATCCACATGGATAACCTACTAAGAGCATTAACAACAAAGTTACCCTTACCTGGATGTTAGTGAAGATTCATATCTAAAATTTAAAAGTGGGGTGAATTGAAAATTTTTTGTGAGTTGACTACTGGCTCCTCATAGTCGACTCGCTTGTAGATCGATACACTACACCAAATTGATTAGACTTCAAATAATTAAGAAAATAAATAATCAAACGTAAAGTAACGATAAAGAAATTTATCCTAGTTTGAAACACTAATGTTATGCCTACTTCCAGTCCCCTTAGGTTTTAATTTTTCCTTAGATCGTTCAATGTTGGGCTTGAGTACAATGGTGGGAACAGGTTCTGAACACTTATTTTTTTCATCATATCTTGTGACAAGCTTCAAATGGTGTTACAGAGTTGACTCAATCCTACTCTTTACACAATAATTATAATAAAGGTTACAAAGTTTCATGAGACTAAGATTGAGACACTTGGATATTCTTCTTAAAGTTGAATAACCTGTGTCTATCTTCAGTTTTCTTCTCTTATAGTCTTTGGCTGCTACTCTCCATAAGGAAACCCAAGAGATTTCTTCTCAATCAAGGATTTGAATTGATTTCTTAATTGAGAAATATAGTCATGTGATATGTCCATATAAGGATTTTACTCACGTCCATATCAGATATGTCTGTCATTATTTATTTCTTTTGGTCTTGCGGTAATTTAGGTTTTTCCATGTTTGTTTGAGATCTTTCCTTCTTTTTACATTATTATGATTGATCTAATTTGCAATGATTCTCAAGATTGGGATTCTCATTATTCATCTGATTTGTTGTGTTTCTCTGGATTAAACTTCTCCGAATTAAGCTTCTCCTTCTATTTGTTCTTATTTGTATTAATTCACTTGGATGCCGTTGATTATTATTTGACGTCCTTCTATTCCTGAAGATGGCTTTCTACTCACTACATTTATCCTTCTATCATTATTAATCTCCCAATGTCTTGCAAAGATTCATTTGTTAGTTTTTCATTAATAAAATTATAAACTTAGGAGGCTAACAATCTCATCCTTTTTGATAATGACAAACAAGTATAAACATCAGTTGACTTCCTTGTCAGTCAGCTTTCTATTGGTCGACTTGCTTCCCCTGACTGGTAGGCTCTTCCATTAAGCTGACTTGCTCACCCTAAGTAGTATCTATATCCTGATGTTCCTATCTTTCTCCCCCTTTTGAAATAATAAAAAATGCAAGACAAAATAGTATCCAAGCAACAGATATACATAACATATTTACTAGGCAGAGCAAAATAGTATAGCAGATAGTGTGTAACAAATCATCATACAACCCATAAATACAAGGGACAAGAACCTCTTTTGAATATAAAGAATCATCATTGTTCACCACTTTTTGAGAAAGTAGTTCACAGTATTATGCATGTTATGACAGAAGGTCTTATTTGATTTTTTGATGCTTTGGAAGAAGGAGGAATAGGAGTTCTAGATGGAAAAGGCTAGATCATTTTTGGATGATTGGACTTGGGTCTTGAGGGAATCTATTTAGGTGAACATCCAAGTAAACAATTATATACCCTCCTATTTTTACCCATTAAGAACTACCCTAACCGCACTATGTTTGTGCTGGTATTTCTCCTATGGTTAGAAGTTTTGAAGTCAACTCCTATAGTAGTGAAACACTTTTCTCGATGGCTTTGAGCCAATCCTTAATCTCCTCCAGTTTCTTCGAAATAGGAACCATATGATTAGAGACAAATTTTTTTACCTTGGGAAGTTTCAATCATACCTTAGCAGAATCCTTCTTGCACCATTCCTCTTTAACCAAGACATAACCCATACTTGTAAATATCTAGAAATCATAAGTGCAAACAACCTCCACTAGTATTGTAAGAAGATAGATTAATGGAGTGATATTGAAAAATCCGAGTAAAAAATAGGCCACACGGTTGACAGGCAGTAGTATGAACATAAGATGCACTTTCAAGCACGTACTCATGGATCCATGTTGCCTAATTGATTTTGATCTTCTTAGCCAATACAAAAACGTCATGATTGGTAATATTACTAAGAGATCCTTTCCAAGGAATTACTGCAGTCGTAATTATGTGAACCATGATGCAAAACTTGAAACAGAGAGACAGAGGACAAAAATTGGTTGAAGCAAAGCTAGTGTCCGACAGAAATTTCTTGGCTTCTTCATAGTTGGCTTCAAAATTATCAAGCCAGTTACCATTCATAAAAAAAATATTACTAGCGAACATAGTATCAAAGGCATTCTCGAATAGAAAGTCATTCACAATGATTTTCATACCAGGAATGAGATTTTTGAGTTTACCACTATCATGAGATAGGTGAATATTTGCATAAGATATGTGAATTGGATCCCATAGACTACAAGTGCACAGAGACAAAATCCAAGGGTCAACTCTTAAAATTTGAAGAAGGGATTGACATTACAGAAGTAGTCTTTTAATTGTTAGAGATTAATGATACTACCAGGTACAATGGAGCAACTCTTAAAGAGGATAATTTTTCTTTGTGAGAACATATCCAGAACTTGTGCATATCCTTTAGAGAGACGAAGAAAAGAGGGTTCGGATGAGGTTTCTTGGAGGAAGGGGCTGGAATGGAATTAGGATGATGTATTTTAATAAGAGTGTACTGAGAGTCTATGGAGAATTCATCAGATAATTCAGAGAGAAAGATGGGAAAGTCAAAGAGGGTTTTGGAGAGAGATTTGGACAAGGTCACCATTGAATAGGTTTTGATAATGGCAGAGGAGAAATGTAAATTTTAAAGGGGTAGATAGGGAAAGAAGAGGATGGTTAAGAGAACTTGAGAAGGAATAAGGAAATTATTCAATTGTTGAGACGATAGAAGAGGAAAAGTCGAAGAGGTGCAAAGGGAAAGGTGACTGATGAAAGTAAAAGGGTGATAGTCGAAGGAGTGCTGGGAAGTTAAAGAGGTGTAGATGCTGCAATAGAGGAGTGAACAGTGGTTAGGGTAATGATGATGTTTTTTTAAAAAAAATATTAAACAAAAAAAAATATTTTTTTTAAAAAAATGCACATGTCATTAATACTAAGGATACCAAGTCTTTTTTTTTAGGTAACAAAACCTTTATTCTAAAAGGAGTTTTGTAAAAATATCTGCCATTTGATTTTTAGAATCAAAAAAAGCTAATGAGAAATCACCATTCTTGACATGATCATGAATAAAATGATGCTTGATATCAATGTGTTTTTCCCTAGAATTACGCACAGTATATTTAGACAGACTAATAGTGTTGGTGTAATCACACATTATGGGAACAGATTCAAAAGACAAATTAAAGTCAAGTAGTTTAGGCATAATCCATAAAATATGAGTACCACAACTTCCAATAAATATGTATTCGGCTCAATTGTTGATAGAGAAACTAAAGTTTACTTTTTGTTATGCCATGAAATTTGGGCATCACAAAGAATTTAACATATTCTACTGGTGCTTTTTCTATCATTTTTATCACCTTCAAAGTCAGCATCTAAATATCCAATTAAATTAAAATAAGAAGAGCAAGGGTACCATAGTACAATGTGTTGAGTACCTATAAGGTATCGGACGACCTACTGACGGCAGTTAGATAAGACTCGTAAGGAGTCAATTGGAAGATTTCACACTTATATACCTTGAACATGATGTCCGATTAGCTAGAGGACCAGGTAGAGTAGTGATCATATCATTCCCCTGTACATTTATCATTCTCCTTTATATTTTCTCTTCAATATCCTTACTAGACGAATCTAAATCAAGGCTTGTGGATAGACTCATTGGAGTTTTGTAGGCCTTTTATTTTTCCATATTAAATTTTTTGATGAGTTCCTTAGTGTACTTGACTTGACTGATGAAAGTGCCTTTGGGAGTTTGTTTGATTTGTAATCCCAAGAAGAATGTGAGGGTGCCCATAAGACTCATTTCGAATTCTATTTTAATCAAGTCAGCAAAATTCTCATATAGAGAGATGTTAAAACTACAAAAAATGATATCATCAACGTAAATTTGCACAATAATTAGATTTGAATCAAGGTTTTTTATAACAAAGTTGTATCAATTTTACCCCTTTGAAAATTGTTATTTAGTAAAACAGTACTCAATTTCTCATGCCAAGCTTTTGGAGCTTGTTTGAGCCCATAGAGTGCTTTTGATAATTTGAAAACATGATTTGGATATGCTGGATTTTCAAACCTTGGGGTTTGTTCTACAAAAACTTCTTCATGAATAAAACCATTTAAGAAGATGCTCTTAATAGCTATTTTATATATCTTAAAATATTTGAAAGAATCAATAACTAATAGAATTGGAATTCACTCTAACCTTTTTACGGGGGAAAATGTCTCATCATAATCAATACCTTTTAGTTGAGAATAACCTTAAGCCACAAGTAAGGTTCTAATTATAGAGCAGTTTCTAGGTCATTAAACTAAGGTCCAAACTTAATTTCGTTCAAACTGGTCCATTTTCCTTCATATATTTGACCCATGATTTATCTTTTATGGCCTTATCAGTTTTCTTTAGCTCAATTTAAGATACAAGAGCAACAGATGGTTGTCTTCTTAATGATGCTCTTGTTTGTACTCTATCTTCTAGATTTCCAATGATGAGTTCATTTAGATGGCTAGAATCATGTTTCCATTCTCTTGGAACACTTGGCTTTACTTTTTTAACTGAAGGGTCAACTCTGGTGGAGATGGAGTCAAACTTGTCTTATGATATTTCAAAGGTTGTGTTGTCCTTTTCTCTATATTGTAGATTACTCACCTGTTCTTTATCAACACTTAAAATTATAGGAGGGTGATTAGATTCATCAAATACAACATGTACAGATTCCTCAACATAATTTTTTTTCTTAAAATCCCTGTAAGCATGACTAGTTAGGGAATACCTAAGAAAAATACCTTTTTCACTTCGTGGATAAGATTTTCCCAGGTTATTGTTACTGTTGTTGTGACTAAAACATTTGTAACCTAAAGGATGGAAATATATGATGTTCGGATTCTTCCTTCTCAAGAGTTCATAAGGCATCTTCTTTAGAATAGGTTTGATCAGGCATCTGTTGATGATGTGACATGTTGTGCGTACCTCTTCTGCCTAAAAGTGATCAGGGAGATTAATTTCTAGCAGCATGGTCCTGGCAGTTTCCTGAGAGAATGATTCTTTTTCTCTACTACACTTTTTGCTGAGGAGATTAAGGTGAAGAGAAGTTCTGAGAGTATCCATTCTAAGTACATTACTCCCCAAATAACTTATTCTCTAATTCTCTTTCGTGATTATTGTGGACATAAGTCATGAGCTATCGATCTTATCTTTGTACCTTTCTACAAATAGTCTCAAAGATTGTGAAAGCCTCATGTTTACGAGCAAAGAACATTACCCAAGTGAAAAATAAGTAATCATCAACTATAATGGAAATATATCTCTTTCCACCAATATTTGTTATCTTGGTGGGGCCAAACAAATCCATATGGATTGTTTGAAGAGGTTTGGTAGTAGAGACAATGTATTTGACTTTGAATGTGTCCGGTTCTATTTACCCAATTGGAAAGCATCAAAGATATGATCCTTTTCAAACTTGAGTTTTGGAATACCCTTTACCGATTATAGTCTGGATAATTTCTCAAAGATATGCATACTAGCATGCCCAATCTTTCTGTGCCACAACCAAATATCATTGTCTTGCATAGTAAGGCAAGTTAAGGTAGGAAAATTGGGACTATTTAATATGTAAATATTATCAATGAGTTCGCTGTAAGAGAGATATCTCTTTTGTCATGTTTGATTTTGCAATTTCGGCTTTGAAGTGGACTCCAAAACCAACATTACACAATTGAATGATTCTAAGTAGATTATATTTAAGGCCTTCCACTAGATATACATCAGTGAATTCACATGATGAGCTGATTTTTAATGAGCCATCTCTGTTGACATTGCCTCAAGCAGTGGCGCCAAATCTGACTGATCCCCCATCTATTTTCTTTAGAGTAGAAAAAATTTCTTTCTTTTCGGTCATGTTTCTAGAAGATCCACTATCAATGACCCAAATTTTCTTCTTGAAGATCTTAAAAAAATATTCCTACAAAATAATAAAATTCATTTTGCTTAGGTACCGAAGTGGTCTTGGGTCCTTGTAGGTTAGATGTGATTTCTTTTGGCTTCCATACCCATACACTTTTAGGCTTGTGCCTGCAGTTTTAGGATTTGGGAACTCTTTGTGAACGGATAAAATAGGTAGGTCCTTGAGAGGATAAAGAGGTCTTAGTTTATTTAAATAATTCTATTGAGGAACTTGAATTATTTTAAAAAGTGTTTGATCTCACAAAATTGTGGCAAGGTGATCTCTTAATAATATTTAATTTTATCTTTACATCATCAAGTTCTTCATGGAGTAAGTCAATTTTGATTTTACATGCTTTGATTTCTATTTGATAACATCTTTGTTCCTATTCAAGTATTCATTTAATCGATCTTCACAACTCTTCTTTTCTTGAGCGAGTTTGTTATACGCATCTATAACTTTTTGAAGCTCATCAGTTATCACATCTAAATTAGATTCAAGAGTATTACAGTCATTACAATCATGTATTCCTACCTTACTAGATTCACCTGGCAAACACATATATAGGTAGCTTCTATTTCTTATTCAATTTTATCTTCATCACTCTAGGCTCAAAATTTTTTATTCTTCCTGGTATTCTTCTTCTTAATTCTGGATAGTTTTTTTAAAGTGGCCAAGTCTTCCATAGTAATAGTATTGATCATCTCTTCTAGTGGAATCATTATTTTTGTCTCCTTGGGATCTTTGTTATCTTTGTCTAATGATCAGCCTCATTCCACGATTGATGAGGGGCATTCCCTAGCTATTAATATCTTCCAAAATGTCCTCTTCTTTAGTTAGATCAGTGTTGAAGGCTACTGGTTTTTTCTTTTCCTCCTTGTGGTACCTGTTGATATAATTTTGTTCATATTCAATGTGATAACCTTTTAGTTGGTCATATGTCATGTTGTGAATATCTCTATCTTCAAGAATAACAGCCTTGGTTTCTCAAATTTTTGGAAGACTTTGGACCATCTTCTTGACTTGTAAGTTATGTGGGTAGATCATCCCAAGTGATTTTAGTTTGCACACAATCTTAATGAATCTGGAAAACATTGTTTCAATGTTTTAATTCTCTTTCAATTTGAACACCTCGTATTCATTGACAAGGGCAGCAATCTTTAACTTTCTAACTTTGGTAGTTCCTTCATAGGTTACCTTCAATTTGTCCTATATTTCTTTTGCAGTCTCATAAGTTGATATCTTGTTATATTCTTCCCTACTAACTGCACAAAGAAGTAATCTTATTGCACGTGCATTAGTCCAGACAACCTTTTGTTGTTCTTTGGTGACCTCAAAACTTTCATGGTCTTGTCAATACTGCTAGATTCATTGTCTTTGTCTTTTGGCTTATATTTAAGTCGTGGAATTGACTTTGGACCCTTCTTGATGACCACCCAGGCTTGGAAGTCATTTGATTGGACAAAAATTTTGAATCTATTTTTTTAGTAAGAGAAATGTTGTCCATTAAAGTATGGTGGTCATATGGTGGAGTGACCAACTTGGATAAGAGCACCGGGAATTTGATAATTTGTCATTTGATCTTTGCTCAATTGTGGTTAAGAAACACTATTGGGGAGACCTAATCTGATACCAATTGAAATTTAACAGGGGGTGAATTGAAAATTTTCTGTGAGTCGACTATTGGCTCCTCACAGTTGACTCGCCTGCAGATCGATACAATTCACAAAACATATTAGTCTTCAAATAAATAATCAAACGTAAAGTAAAGCCATAAAAATTTATCCTGGTTAAGAACACCAATGTGGTGCCTACTTTCAGTCCCTTTGGGTTTCAATGTTTCCTCAGATAGTTCAATGTCAGACTCGAGTACAATGATTAGAAATAAGTTTTGAAGACTTATTTTGTTCTTTCGTTCTTGTGACACATCTTTAGTTGGTGTTACAAAGTTGACTTGATACGGCTCATTATACAACAATTATAAACTAAAGGTTACAAAGCTTCATGAGACTAATATTGAGACACTTTGATATTTTTCTTGAAATTGCGTAACCCATGTCTATCTTCAGTCTTCTTCTCTTATAGTCTTTGGCTGCTACTCTGCATAAGGAAATCCAAGATATTTCTTTTCAATCAAGGATTTTAATTGATTCCTTATTGAGGAATGTAGCCGTGTGATATGTCCATATATGGCTTTTACTCATGTCTATATCAGATATGTTAATGATTTTTTCTTCCTTTTGGTCTTGCAGTAATTGATGTTTTTTCAAGTTTGTTTGAGATCTTTTCTTTATTTTACTTTGTTATGATTGATATGATTTGTTGTGATTCTCGGGAGTGCGATTCTCGAGAGTGCGATTCTCCTTCCATTTGTTCTTATTTTGATTGATTCGCTTGGATGTTGGGAATCACGATTTGATGTCATTCCATTCCTGGAGATGGCTTCCATACTCACTTTTTTTATCCTTCCATCATTAGTAGTCTTACAATATAATGCAAATATTCATTCGTTAGTATGTCTTATTAATATTGTAAACTTAGGAGGCTAACAATATCATAGTCCTTCAGCAACTCAAGTCATTTTCTTTCCTGAGATTTAACTCTTTCTGACTAAACACATACTGCAGGCTCTTATTATCAGAAAAGATATCAACATAAACCCCATAGAGATAGCGATGCTAAATCTTCAGCGCAAGAACCACCGCTAACAACTCCAAGTCATGAGTAGGATAGTTCTTATCATGAACTTTCAACTACCTAGAAGCATAAGACACCACCCTACCATGCTGCATCAACACACAACCAAATGCAATATGACATGCATCACAATACACTACGAAACCATATTACCCTCAAGCAGGGTCAAAACTTGAGCTAAAGTCAACTTTTTCTTCACGTTCTCAAAACTACCCTCCTATGCATCCAACAATACGAACTTGACCTTTTTCTGGGTCAACTTAGTCAATAGGGCAGCTATAGTCAAAAAAACTCCCCAAAATCTCCTATAAGAATCAGCCAAAGCCAAGAAGATTCAAATATCTATTAGAGTCACAGGTCTAGTCCAATTCTTAACCACCGCAACCCTTTGTGGGTCTACCATGATCCCGTCATTAAAGATACCATGACCAAGAAAAGTCACGCCTTCAACCAAAACTCACACTTGGAGAACTTGGCATACAAATGTTGATCCTTCAAGGTCTGTAACACAGCACAAAGGTGATCGACATAATCCACCTCATGCTTAGAATAGACAAAGATGTCATCAATAAAGACAATGACAAACAAATCCCAAAGCTGACAAAAAACCTTATTCATCAAATACATAAATGCTACTAGATTAGTCAGCCCAAAAGACATAACTAGGAACTCATAGTGACCATATCGGGTCATAAAAGAAGTCTTAGGGATATCCACTTTCCTAATCTTCAGCTGATGATAACCAAACCTAAGATCAATTTTAGTGAAACACTTCGCACCTTGAAGCTTATCAAACAAGTTGTCGATCCTAGAAAGATATTTATTCTTTATGGTCACCTTATTCAACTAATGATAATCAATGCACATTCGAAGGGAACCATCCTTCTTACGCACAAATAACATAGAAGTACACCAAGTAGACACACTAGGAAGGATATAACCTTTATCTAAGAGATCTTTCAATTGCTCTTTAAGCTCCTCCAGCTCAACCGGAGCCATTGTATAAGGAGGGATAGAAATTGGATGAGTGCTCGGAACAAAATCAATCCCAGAAGCAATTTCCCTATTAGGAGGTACACTATGAAAAGCATCAACGAAAACCTCGGAAAGCTTATTAACCACAGGAATGGACTCTAGAAGAGGACCTTCTAAGATTGAATCTTTAACCCTGACCAAATGATACCAACACCTTTTGGATATAAACTTTCGGGCTCTAAGATATGAGGTGAACCTCACCATGAGCACTAAAGAACACCCTTTCCATACAATAACCGGCTCATTAGGGAATTTGAACATGACCCTATTGGTCCGACAATCTAGAAAGCATAATACGAATCTAACCAATCCATCCCTAATATGATATCAAAGTCAACCATATCTAACTCTATAAAATCCACAAGATTTTCCTTACCACTAACAAATATTGCATACCCTCGATAGACTCTTTTAGCAATCACAGAGTCACCAAACAAGGTGGATATAGACAAAAGATCAAAAATAAATTCAGGACAAAAACCAAAATGTACAGTCATAAACAAGGTCACATAAGAAAGAGTGGACCTTTGATCAAGTAAGTAATACATGTCATAGGAGAAAAGTTTCAACATACTCATAACAGTATCACGAGCTTCCTTAGAATCCTAGCGAGATACAAGAGCACATAATCGATTCTGGCCAGTGCCAGTACCAAAAGTAGAAACAGATAAAGAAGCAACACCCTTTGGTGGGAGCAGATAAGGAGGTAATCAGAACCTTTTTATCCCCAAAAGATATTCTAGCACGATAGTCACGCTGCATGTGACCAATATAACCATAATAAAACACCTATTCTTCCCTTCACCACAAAACCTATAGTGTGACTACCCATAAAATCTACAAGAAGGGTTTTATAGAGCTGACAGAGCCACTCTAGCCTAAGATTGGGAACCTTGTGCCTAAAATTGACTATCAAACTGAAAGCAACGATGACTCAACAACTTCGGGTATGGAGCACTAGTTGCAGAGTAAGAATTAGAACTCTAATACTTCTTATTTAGCCACTTACCACCATCTCTACCACTCTATTTAGAAGGCCTAAACTTCTTCCCCTTCTTCTCACTAAACGCAGACTACTTCGTATTCTCTTCCTCTCTTATTATATGTACACAACAAATCCTAAGATGTCTATGTGTTTGATCAACAAAGCTATCTTACTCTAAAGAACCAACTAACGAGCTAACCCCAAAGAAAACTTATGTTTTTAGGCCCTCATATCAGACATCATCTCTGGATCATACCGAGACAACTAGTGAAACTTTAAGGCATAATCCTTGACCAACATCTTTCCTTATTTGAGATTAACAAACTCCTCAACGTTTGATTTCCTCAACTCTCGAGAAAAGAAATAGTCCAGAAATCATTAGAGAAATTCTCCCGCAAAAATAACTCATTAATGTCACCCCTTAACTGGTCCTACTCTTTATACCATTGGTACGCCTCATCCTTTAGCTAGTAGGTAGCAAACTCCATACCTTCCACATTTGTTGCGTGCATCACCTTGAAAATATTTTTTATCTTATCTAGAAAAGCCTGAGGATCCTCCTTTACCTTAACACCCTTAAAAGTTAGAGTATTAAACCTTATGAACTTGACGACCCTTGTAGCCTCAGAAGATGGTGTAGCAGATGCCCCACGCTCAACCTTAGAAGCCACCAACTGAGCAATTATATGGATTGATTGGCAAACTTAGCATTCATCACCTTATCCTAAGGATGACTAGAGGGAACCAGTGGAACTCCAGGACAATCAGGGGCTGGACCCCTAGACAGTGTATAGAACCAATGAGTAGAGCGTGTTCCATCAACATTGTCCACAGTTGGGACACAGGAGTTTTTCTTCAAATCATCAAGGAATTATCTTATAGACAAGCAAATAGAAATCAAAAGAATCCAAGACCTTGGAATTTATAACTTTAAATAAGACAACAAGAAAGTGAAATATTCTTAAATGCCTTGTAGCCTCTCCCTTATGAGTGTGGCGCACTACACACTCTTAAAAAAGACTCTACTTGATACAGCTTTGTGGACTCCCAATTGACCATGAAGCTAAAGTTCTAATACCATCTTGACATAACCCAAACCAGGGCCTTGTTGTAATGGGCATCCCTATTTCAACAAGGAATGGAGACCACCCCTGATACCCAGTCTAAGCTCTACTCATATACCCTGAGTCGGATGAATTTCGAACATATAAAAAGATAAAGTAATTATCAACTCAAATACCTTGGGATAGGTCTATGACCATGGCCAACTAGAACAAGTCTAACTATCCAATGCCAACCAACAACCATAACCAAAACTAAAATAAAAACAAAATCTATATCCATACCATAATAAAATGGAACAATCATAAATCAAATAAGGGCATACATTATCATCCCTAATACCAATACCAATGTGAAGATTAACACCACTAGTGACATCACCCATACCAGCCCATAGAAGTTTTATAAAGGCTCTATCTGAAAACAAAACAACATATGGTCAGGACATACCCCTGTCCATATCAAAAACCAATGTCCAAGACTAACCAGTAAAAACATAGGTAACTAAAACTAGAAATAGAGCCTTCCAAAGTATGGAAGCTTACATTTTAAGTCAACAAAAGTTGTTCTCGAAGTCCGATAATTGAGTAGGAGGTGTAGTGTAACCAATACCTGTATTGCATGGGGATACAACATTAAAGATGGATAGTTGTTGGAGCGTTAGCATGTAACTCAAGGATAAGGATAAAATAGTGCCAACAGTTCAAAGAAATCAATTAATGTATATACCAAAGCAATACAGACATATACATATATATTTACAGCATGCCTGGATAGGGAACAAGATTATCATGAACTTTAAATATCATTAAACTAGGTTTGTAGCAATACTATCATAGAACTAGGCATCAATGGCTATATGGGTGTAGCTCTCCCCTAGCTAGATGGGCCCCAATGCATGTAGTAATATAAACCAGTGAATATCCAAATCTATATATACCTATATAGGAGACTCGAACCTCCAAACATAATCAAGGTGACTTAAGTACCAATACACATATTATGCGGGACTTGAACCTCCCATCCATATTTGGGGGACTTGAACCATGCGGTCATAACCAGCTAGCGCAGTTTTAAGTGTTTGTCCTTAGGACTCCACTTTCATGGCCCGACTACACATCCCACTTTAAAGCCCAATTTAAGGCCATCATTCCATATACACAACCATTCAGTCAAGTACTTACCAAAGGAACTTTGTTGGTATTATCATACCAATACTACTTGCAAGTATACCACATGCCATTACCATTATCAATCAACCATGATTGATTTGACTTTGGGACTAGAACCCATCATCTAACAAAGATAATTGTTCAATCCAAAGTTTAGGGACTCAAACCCATTTTCCTACAAAAACATAAATAAAGTTAGTGTTTAGGGACTCAAACCCATTTAACTAATTAAACTACCAAGGTTACCATTTAAGCCATTATATGGACAAAACTCCTTCACAAAGACATTTACCAATCATTCATATTCATTAGTCCAATCCTTAGTTCAAAACACCATTGTCATATGCCAATTTTGTTCTCTTAGACATTTTCACAAACACTTTGAGGGCATGCTATTATCAAGACCAAAATCAACGTAAAAACCTTCAAGTTTAAGGTTACCCATAAACCATTTGGTAAACCATAATTAATAAGAACCCACATATGAAAACCATCACAAAAAATATGTATACACACATGTTAAACAAAGAGTAAACAATACTCTACTACATGGAATAAAATCCTCAAGTTTGATTTTCAATACCACCATTTAAGAATAATAATCATACTTTAAAACGCATTATATTTAAGAAATAACAATGAGGGAAGAGTCACATACCTTATTCAAGAAAATTCACCAAAGAAACTTTACTATTAAGCCTCAAGATAAACACCTTTGAAGAACCCTATACCCAATCTTCAAGAGAAAGTTTAGAGAGTTTTTGGAGTGTTTGATCTTTCAATAGTGGGTTATGAGGGGCCACAAAATGTTGTAAGACATGGTGACTTTAGGGTATTGGGGTGGGAATTATTTGGAATACTTTCAACTTAAAAGCTGGAAACTTGGTTGCATAAGGGTATAACCCATCCCTCTAAACTGTACCTTAGGGTATGTGTGGTACCCATATCTCATATCCTAGCATCATCTTAGACCTCCATGCTGACAAACAAATGATCACAAAGGTCTAACTTATATCCTAAAATACGAGAGGTACCCTCTAACCCATACCTTTGATAGAATACACTGGCTAAGTTTAGGGCGTCATACGACTTCACTATGTACACCTCATACCCTAATATACAAGGGTTAATATGTCCATTCATAACTTGGATAGAAACCAACCAAACCACAATAATTTACAAATAAGTAGAGGGACCCCAATCCATACATCATATCATTAGTACCCATAAGTCACATGATGTCTAGAAGCTCAATGTTCAAGAATTTTCTATGGGTCAAAACCAAGGTGTTTAACCCAAACACACCCTATTGTCATGCTTAGCATTAGTGTTTTGAATTCTTCTGTGTTGTGTCCCTTGTCTCATGCGCCCTTGCTTATATATACTATCATTCATTCTTGTAATCTAATGCTTATGTTTGTTCTATATTTCTTCTTTCCTTACACTTTATTCTTTTGAAATATATCCATACTATCAAAAGCTCACATTTTAGCCACCCAAGAAATCATTGCTAAAAGGTATGAAAACCATGGCTAAAACAACTAACATATCTAGAGTTGCTAGCGTGCCCATAAAAGGTGTTGCAAGAAATTTAGCAATGGTTTTAGAATTCATGGAAATATTTACATAGCCACGGTTTTCCAGATACTTAGCCACAATTATTTTGTGGGTAATTTAACTTGAATGTAGGGGAAAAAAGTGAAATTTTAGACAGCCACAACAGAAATGTGGCAAATTTGGTCACTACATCAAAAAATTAGCCATGGTTGAACTGTGCAAAAGTACAGCTTTATCAAAAACAATATAATTATTTTCCTACCTTCAATAAGTAACAATATATAATTGATAGGAACTTCCAAATCTCTTCAAGACTTCTATATCTGAGCATCCACCCTGCTACAATCCAAGATGCATATGTAGCAGCCATGGATTTACCTCGAAGAAGGTAAGAGTTTGAGTAAAAAATAGAGGCTTCTCAGCAACATCCAAATGAACAATAGAAACCTAAATTTACTATAGAGAGAAAATACAATGGGTAAAATCAACAAGAATTCTCAAAGGTTAATCATATTACCTACAATAAAAAAGACAATTCAATTGTAGAAAGAGAGTTATATATGCCTTGCATTGGATAAAACAACAACCAAAATTTCTAAAAGCAACACTATATAATTTTTAGTATTTCTATATAATCCAAGAATTGGGAAGAGTAATCAAATATTAAGACTTTATGTATTATAAAATCCATATCTGAGCAATATTATCCACCTATGATTGTATTTCATTTGTCTATATGTTGAGTCTTTAACTACAACTCCACTTTTTAAAATTGATTTCATACTAGAATGTACAAATAGAGGAAATAGTCTCATTAACATACAAATTAGGTGAGATATTTCATTTCTCAAACTGTGTATTAATTTTAAGGCTTAGTGCATGAACTATTCATCAAACATATTGAGTTCTCAGGTTACTACTAAGATAAATCATAAACATGAATACAGTTTATGGTACATTAATAAGTTTTATCTATCTTATAGACCAGCTAATCACTGGAGAGATAATAATTTTCAACAAAATAATGAACCAAAATAGAGTATTAAAAATCAACAATGTAAGTCGATTTGCCCAAATAGCCAGTAGAGTATATCTTAAAATATATTTGACATACAAATCAAATTATGAACAAAAAGTGTTGAATAGATTAATCAATTGCAGTTTAACTTTTATCAAAATACTTGCAACTATTATATAGGCTAAAACTTAAATTTACACAAGTTCACCACTAGAAAATATTTTTCAAGTAGACAAAGTAATCTATTAGTATGTAAGTTCCTTTTGTCACCATAACAAGGAAATAACTAAAAGATAGGATCTACAATAGAAGTGTCACAAATCAAGAATACCCCTAGTCGAGACACGCTGCTCAAGGCCACATGTGACCCCAAGCTAACCCATGATCTGGTAACTACTATGAGCACTAAATAAAGTAATAATAAAACATCATATACAGAAGATTATCTGATAAAAATTATGTCAAGGCGTAATACTAAAATAATACTCAACATATATAAACAAATGATAAAAACTAAGAACAAATTTGATTATCTGAAATCCTCTAAAACATGAGGAGTTGGTGGGACAAACCCCTAACTAACTCCGACAGACATAAATAATAAAAGTACTAAAAATAACTGCAAATAACTTATCCTCGATGGATGAGGAGTCACCATAACTACTGTTGAGTGTCACTGAACTAAAAAAGGACGATCAAGAAATTGAGCATTCGAACCTATGTTATAAAAAACATAGTAAAAATAGAGTATATGATCATAACTTTGAATGTACTGGAACGTAAGATAAGGACTAACCGATGTGCTTATAGATACTGAGCATGAATGCATGAACATGAAAAATAAATGTAAGACCAAGTAAATCACATACTAAAATGATATGTAAAACTGACTGAGTGAATAATTGATAAACTAAACACTTGGTCATGGAAATCTGAGTTGATCAGGGTCCAACCTGTATCCGAGTGAGGAGGGTACTGGTACCTTTCAAGGGGTACGAACACATGGCTAATGATCTGGATACAAAAAAGCTAATGTCACAAAGGACTAGGATGTCACGCTCGACTGGAAGGTGCCCTTAAGCAAGGGTCAACCTTTAACTGGAAGGAAGGACTCTCCCTACCTATGTTGGCTATGTAGTTCTGGAACTTAGGGACTGCTACTAAAGGTCTCACCCTCGACTGGCAGGAATACCTTCATCCTTAAATTTTCTCTGTGTTAAATCTTATTCCTAATTGAATTAACACTGCACCTGATTAAAGTTAATAGGAATCACAATTGATAATTGCTCAACATGAATATGGGGATAAAATCATGATCTTACTAACTTATTGCTTGAAATTGGAAACATGCATAAACATATAGGTATTGGGTATTCATAGCCCTCCAATACTATATAATACATTAAATACAATAACATCATTTTAAACATTATGAAGGAATTCATGATTCAAAGACCTAAAACCTAGTATATTTTACTAAGTTGATGAAATCCATAATCATGAGTATAGAAATATATTAAACTTATGAGGGCTAGCTAGATAAATAAACATGGTATCAACTGAACATAATATGGAAGAATGACATTATAAAACATGTAAGAATATAATTCACATAGAGAAACACAATGTCATGGTTTGTATTCAAAAATATTATGAGAAAATTAAGTAAGTTCACACTTAACATTGAAATTTCATAAAATGAGGAAAAGGGTTTATACTTGAAAAACAAGGGATTCTTGGGACTCAATGGGTGGAAGAAACCATTAATGAATATACCACACACCTGAGTTACTTGAATATTAGAAGAACACATAGAATTAGGACCTTGCATGGATGATTTCTTGGATAAAGCTTTGATTTTTATGTTCTTATGGATGAGAGATGTTTATACGTCATTAACTAATGATGAATAGGGAAATTAATCCACCTATTGGATTTTAAATTATGAATTGTCTATTAGGTAAAGGGAAAAGGACCAAAATTCCCCATTTAACTTTAATAAAACTACCCAAAATTACACTATCTCTATGCCATAAAGGCTACCGTAGAGGCCAATCTCAATGACACACTACGTATCGTGGTGGCTAACCTCCATAACACATTATGTATCACGGAGACTATCCTTCATGAAACACTAAAAATACAGAGGCTTACTACCTCTGTGGTCCAAAAAAACTTCGAACCTCTTTCAAAAATTCAGATACTCTCCCGGATGACCCTTTTAACATTTATAAACATATTTCAACTAATAAATCAATGTTTACAGCTCGAAAAGGCCAAAAATAAAATGTTCAAAATCTTGGGGTGTCAAAAGGGATATGTCACTACAACGCCCTGAGTCTATACTCTGAACGCTACACGGTGCTCATAATCTCAACAGACCACAAGGTAACCCATGATTGGTACCTGTTGTAATAACTGAATGACAATAATTCTGAAATATGCAAAAATTTGGTAGATAACATGCAATAGGGTTCAATACTATAAATAATACTGTATATGGTATCACAATACCAAAAACTGAACATTAATACTAAAAACTGAACAACTTTCTGAAAATACTCTAGTCTGAAAAGCCTCTAAACTGTTTGAACTATGGAGTTGATGGAAAAAGTCCCCAACTAACACAGACTACTAAAATACTAAAATAAATAATCACGTCCTCTAAATCTGACAACTCACCACTAACTCTATATCCTGAGAATTAGAACTGTTAAGAGTTTTCGGGAGCCCGTGCAACTGAACCTATGATGTAAGACGTCATATCACAAAAGAAAGGTATGTGTTAGTACTTTGACTATACTAGTATGCTCAATGAGGTTGGCTAAAATGCATGGGTTAGTATGCATGAAAAATACTATATGAATATCATGAGTATGACTGAATAAGAGTACATGTATAAATATAGAAACTGTACTGAGATCGTAATAACACTGAATACTAAATATAAATATTGATTAACTTATATCAGAGAATACTAATACTGAATTATTGGTAACTAAATGACTATATCTTATAGTCTTGATTTTGTAGATCTATACTGAATCTCGTATTGAGCTAAGTAACTGTATCTGGCAGTCCTAAATCTGTGGAACTAAACTAAGTTCCATACTGAGACTGTGGGAAGTAATCATCTAACCGATATACCCCTCCTCTAACTTATTTAGGGTCTAACCTATAACCCCAATTGTAAGGGTCTCAATACCGTACCACAGGTAAGGACAAGTGCTGAGTCACCCTTATCTGGTAGGTTCTCTAAACGAGAATGGTGGTACCCTCAACTAGAAGGTAGATCACCTCATCAACCCTCAACTGGTAGGTTGATGTCTCAACCTACGCTGGCTACGTAGTTCTGGAATACAAGGGCTGCTTATAAGGATTTCAAACTCTACTGGTAGGTGAGTCCCCATCGTTGGGTTCACTCGATGCTGAATCTTACTCCTAACTTAATAGACACTAGACTAAATTCCAAACTATACTAGGCTAGACTGAATTGTTACTGATCGTATCGTATAATAGAATTCAACAGATTTTATTGAACTGAGTTGGACAAATTCTGAGTCCACTGAGTTTTCCTAAGTTCTACAACTAACTGAATTCTATTGATTAAGGCATAACTGATTCTACTCTGTGATCGACCATAGCTCTAGACAAGAAACTAAATTATTGGGTATTAAATACCCCCAGGACTGGTTAGCATAAGCTTTAAAGACATGGCAAAATCTTGAGACATGGTAACTAACTACTTAGTCATTATTCATTCATTTGGGAATTCAAGCAAACATTTGCATACTTGCTAACATGATATAATTTCACTATTCAACTCGCATGGACAATTCATCAAACACTTGTGGGGCACAATATATGTGCATAAAACTAAAACAACATGTAGGCATAATGATTCAATTTCAATTACACAATTTCAAGAGTTTCAACATGAATTCACATGGTAAAGCACACATATCAATTAACTCTATATGAATCTTGTAATAAATCATGTATACACTTTAATTCAAATTATAGAAATCATGAAATCACTCTACATGAACATTAAAAGAGTTTCTTGGACTCCAAGGATAGAAGGAAACCAGGGATGAACATCTCACATACCTTAGTTGGTGAATTCTGAAAAATTAATGGTGGAATCTTGAGCCTTGAATTTGAATTTAATTCACCTAGGGTTTTTGTTCTTGCGTAATTTGTGAAAGAATGAATATAACTTGCTAATAGAGGGCTAAATTTTGTGTTATGAGGGCTGAAGGGCGTGGAAAAAATACTTAATTAACCCTTAAAATGTGGCTTTTTAAATAACTGTTAATTGAACCATCGACGTTTAGGCCAACGCGCAGTATCATTAGCATCGATGCGATAGATTATACACTGCATCAATTCTGTATTGGTTCACTGGAATTGGATGCTGGGAGCTGGGGAAAACATTTATCAATGCGATAGATGATGCGACGCATCATGATTGCATTGGTTCACTGGTTTATGATTCTAAAGGTTCTTCAAACGAAGTCCAAAAAATCCAAAACTTGTCCGAGAACACCTACTGACGTTCCTGATCATGAATTAAATCAAACATCAATATTTAATGGATGTAAAGGTCGCAAAATAATATTTCCAACTTTCAAAGGCTAAAATAACACTCAGTATGATTACTTATTTAGAACTTTCTAAGTCTAGGATCCCTTAACAAGCTTAAAGGAATGAATTAAGCTAAGAATTTTGTGGGGTCTTACATTATCTCCCCCTTGGGAATATTCATCCTCAAATGAGACTGGCTAGACTGAGAATACTGGTATACGGAACTTACTTATTGAACATAAATATTTGAAATATGATTATCTGACTTACATTACTGACATACTGAATTTCATACTGAACATGCATATCTGATGCATGAATACATGACTATCTTGACTCTTGGAAATATGATTGAATATGAAATTGTAACTGATATGAAGTTCGTATTGGAAAATCTGAGCATGAACTAAATAAGCTTAAGGAAAACTATTTCATTGAGCTAAATCTAAGTTTACGAAGAAAAAGTAGGTCTGTATATCTGTTTCTGCTTCCCAAGTTGCTCTCTCAACGGACTGGTTTCGCCAAAGAACTTTGACTAGAGGATTTTTTTTGTTCCTCAGTTTGCAAATCTGATAATCAGGGATTTCAACAGGAATATCTTCTTAAGAGAGGTTGTTCTGAACATCTATGCCCTCTATGGGGACTACGACTGAGGGGTAACCTATGCATTTCTTCAGCAAGGAGACATGAAACAAGGGATGGACTGAAGATAGATTTGAGGGCACTTAAGCTCGTAAGCTACCTTTACAAAATAGTTGTGAATTTGGTAATGACCGATATATCGGGGACTAAGCTCCCCCTTCTTGCCAAATCGCATCATTTATTTCATAGAAGATATTTTCAAGTACAAATAGTCACCAATCTTGAACTCGAGATCCTTTTTGCATACATCAGTGCACAATTTCTGCCGACTCTGAGCTGTCTTAAGTCTTTCCCTGATAAACTAAACTTTCTCTAAGGTATCAAATACCAAGTCAGGCCCTACCACTATAACCTCACCCACTTTAAACCAACTAATAGGAGATCTACACCTCATTTCATAAAATACCTCAAATGGAGCCATCTAAATACTGGTATGATATCTGTTGTTGTATGCAAACTCAATCAAAGGCATGGGGTCATCCCAACTATCTTTAAAGCCTATTGCACATGCTCACAGTATATCCTCTAAAGCCTGAATGGTCCTTTCTACTTGGCAATCTGTCTGAGGGTGAAAGGTTGTACTGAGGTGAATTCCAGTACCAAGACCCTTTTGGTATGCTTTCCAAAAATAAGAGGTGAACTGGGTACCTCTATCTGAGATGATGGACAATGGAACACCGTGCAATCTGACCAACTCCCTGATGTAGAGTTTGGCATAATCCTTGACTGAGTAAGAGGTATGGACAGGTAAGAAATGAGATAGTTTGGTCATCCTTTCTACAATGACCCAAACTGAATTATGCTGACGACGAGTGTAAGGCAAACCTGTAACAAAGTCTATGTTCACTTATTTCCATTTCCAGGTAGGAATGCTGAACTCCTACATAGACCCACTCGGTTTCTGATACTCAATCGTAACCTATTGAAATGTTGAGCACTTATCCATAAACTCTACAATATCACTCTTCATACCACTCAACCAATGGATCTCTTGCAAATCACGGTACATCTTAGTAGCCCCTAGATAAATAAAGTAGTTGCACCATATGTTTCTGCAAGGATTCACTACATTAATCCATCTACGCCTGGCACACATAGTCAACCCTGACAAAAAAAAACACCATCTCCTTCTTGGGAGAAAACCTCAACCTTCTGATCTCTAACTGATTTTTTCAACATGACCAGACTGGGATCCCTATCCTGCTTTTCCTTTACTTTGGAAACTAGGGTTGATTTTGAACTACTCCGCACCCATACACTACCTTCTGCTAAATCAACTAAGCAGATACCTATCGGGTTAGCTGATGAACTTATTAAGCTAACATCTTCTTAATTTCTTTAACATGAGCAGTACTACCTATAGACATTATACTGAGAGTGTCGGCCATCATATTGGCCTTGCTCGGATGATACAAAACACTCATGTCTTAGTCTTTCAACAACTCCAACCACCTTCTCTGATAGAGGTTTAGGTCTTTCTGAGAGAATACATACTGCAGGATTTTATAGTCAGCAAACATATCCATATGCATACCATACAAATAGTGCCTCTAATTTTTTAAGGCAAACACTACTACTGCTAACTCAAGATCATAAGTAGGGTAATTCTTCTCATGGGGTTTAAGCTGTCTAGAGGCATAGACTATGACCTTACATCTCTCCATCAGAACACACCCCAAGTTAACTCTTGAGGCATCACAATACACAACAAAGCCATCTAAACCATTGGTAGGGTAAAAAAAAGAGTTGTAGTGAGTCGAGTCTTTATCTCCTTAAATCTCTTTACACAAAAATTTGACTACTGGAATTTAACTTTATTTTGAGTCAGTCTGGACATAAGGGATGCAATAGATAAAAATCCCTCAACAAACATTCGGTAATAGCTAGCCAAGCCCAAGAAACTCCTGATATTTGAATAAGATATGGGTGTGAGCTAGTTTTTTACTGCTTCAGTCTTTTTGGGATCTACCCTAATGCTATCACCGAAAACTATATGGATGAGGAAAGCTACTAAACTTAGCCAAAATTCGTACTTACTAAATTTAGCGAATAACTGATGATATCAGAGAGCCTGTAATACTATTCTGAGATGGTTTGCATGGTCGTGTTCACTGCAGGAGTAGACAAGAATGCCATTTATGAAGACTGTGATGAACATGTCCAAGTACTGCTTCAACACACAGTTAATCAAGCCTATAAAAGATGTTGGGTCATTGGTAAGACCAAAGGACATAACTAAGAATTCAAAGTGACCATATTGAGTTCTGAAAGATGTTTTTGGGATATCATACTCCCTGACTCTAAGCTAGTGATAGCCTGATCTGAGGTCCATCTTAGAGAAGTAATTGGTACTTTAAAGTTGGTCAAACAAGTCATAAATTTTGGGAAGTAGATACTTGTTATTGATCATGACTTTATTTAACTGACGATAATCACTACACATTCTAAGGGAACTATTTTTTATGCATGAATAAAACTGGTGCGCCCCACAGAGACACACTGGGTTTGATGAATCCCTTATCTAGGAGATCCTTTAATTGTTCTTTTAATTCGCTAAGTTCTATATATGCCATTCTATATGGTGGGATAGATATGGGATGAGTATCTGGAAGAAGGTCTATTCCAAAGTTAATATCCCTTTTTAGAGGAATCCTAGGAAGATCTTCAAGAAATACATCAGGGAATTCACATGCTATTGACACTGATTCAATAGTAGAGGTTTCTAAACTAGAGTCCTATACTCGAACTAGATGGTAGGTACATCTCTTAGATATTATTTTCCTTTCCCAAAGGTAAGAAATAACCCGACACCTAAGTGTTGAAATACTACCCATGTACTCTAGGATAGGTTCATTCAAAAACTAGAACTGGACAATTTTATTTTTATAGTTGATTAAGGCATAGCAGGAATAAAGCCAGTCCATGTTGAGAATCACATCAAAATCAGTCATCTCTAATTCAACTAAGTCTGCTAAAGTGACTTTCTAAGATACCATAATTGGATAGTTCCTATATACTCGCCGGTCTATGATAGATTTACGCACTAGGTAGACACTGAAAAAGGCTCTGCTAGGATTTTCGGATTGACTCAAAAATTGACAACTATATAAGGAGTAACAAAGAATAAGGAATCTCTTGTATCTAGTAAAGCGTAAACATATAAATGATAAACTTTTAATGTACCAGTGACCACATTAGAAGAACTCTCCTGATCCTATTAGGACTAAAGAGCATAGATTCTATTTGGGCATTACCCACTGGTGGCACTGGAAGAGGTACCCTTATGATTTGGGCGACCTAACTGAGCTGGGGGACAGTTATAATAACCCTAAGAACCTGACTGGGGAAAATCTTTGACTCTGTGGCCTGGCTTACAACACCCAAAACACACATAGATGCCTTCGCTACAAATACCCTAGTGGTTTTTGCCATACTTTTGACAAAGCAAATTGGTTCGGGCACTGCTAACACTGCCCTGGGATTTAGGGCTTGATGCCTTATCCCTGTTGCCATCTCTGAATTTCAACACTAGAGCATTGGCTAAGGACAAAGCTGGGACTGAAGATTCTACGAAGAACTGAGAATCATTCCAACCCTCTGACTTAGGCTGAGCAAAGTTGAAACTACCTATTCTCGCTCTCTTGCTCTCCCTCTCCTTCTCTTTATTCTTGGCCTTCTCTATCTGCTGAGCATGGACCATGAGCCTGTATATGTCTATTTCCTTAATAAGCATTGTGGTCCTACACTTCTTGACCACGTTACTAGACACCCACGACACAAACTTACTCATTTGGGATCTGTTGTCTGCCTTTACATGAGGAGCATATCTAGATAATTGAGTAAACTTAAGAGAATACTCCTTCACTATCATATTGCCCAGATTCAAATTGATAAATTCTAGAACTATTTCTTCCCTCAACTTCAGTGGGAAGAACCTATCAAGAAAAGCAGTGGCAAACCCTTTCCATTCTATGGACCCTGTATCTGTGTCTCTTTCTTCTTTCTACTATTTAAACCATGAGTGTGCCATATCATGCAACTGATATATGGCAAAATCATTACTCTCAATAGTGGTCACCCCCATAATATCAGTAACCTACTGCACTTGATCAAGAGATTCTTGAGGGTCCTTATCTGACTTAGACCCGATAAACAATGGAGGGTTCATTCGAGTAAAGTCTTGAATCCTAGCAGCGGCAGTATTAGCCACTGGGTTGGTCGGAATGGCATCTGGTCATTCATTTTGGGCTACCACATAATGAGATAGGGTGGTGAATGTTGCTCTGAACTCAATATGGCAGATATGTTCGTCTAGTGGATCTGGCTGGACGGGCTAGGGTTTTGGCTGGTCTCGTTTTCCTCCTTCCTTAGTTCTCTTTGGAGGCATATTTCTATAAATGGAAGAGAAAGAATTAGATTGAGATTTTAACTGGATCTCATGCTCACTCCCATGACATGAATATTAAAAGAAGGGAAACTTTTCCTAAAATATCTCATAGCCTCCTATCCACAAGTGTGGTGCGCAATACACACCGATGCAAAAATCTCTACTAGATGTGGCTTTCAGACTTCCTAGGACTCCGTTAAACCTTAGACTCTGATACCAAGTTTGTAACACCCCAAGTCTATACCCCAGATGCTACAGGGTTCCATAATCCTAAAGGACCATAAATTAACCCATGATTGGTACCTACTGTAACAACTAAATTATAATAATACTAAAATATATGGAAATTAGGCAAAAAACATGCCATAAGGTTTAATACTGTATATAATACTAGATATGGTATAACAATACAAAAAACTGAACATCAATACTGAAAACTGAATAACTATCTGAATATACTCTAGTCTGAAAAGCCTCTAAACTGTCTGAACTGTGAAGTTGATAGGATAAGTCCCCTGCTAACTCGAACTACTAAAAATGAACTGAAATGCATGGGTTCATATATATGAAAAATACTAACTGAATATTATGAGTATTACTAAATAAGAGTACATATATGAATATCAAAACTGTACTGACATCATAATAACACTAAATACTGAATCTGAATATTGATTAAATAATACCTGAGTATACTTCTACATAATTACTGCTAACTAAATGATTGTATCTGACTATCTTGATTCTATGGATCTATAGTGAATCTATTCTGAGCTGAAGACTGTGTCTAACAGTCCTGAATTTGTGGAACTAAACTGAGTTCCATAGTGAGAATGAATCTAAAACTAAGACTATGAGAAGTAACCATCTAGCCGATATGCCCCTTCTCTAGCTAATTTAGGGTCTAACCTGTTACCCCTGTTGGAAGGGTGTCAATACCGTGGCAAGGGTAAGGACAAGAATTGAGTCACCCTCATCTGATAGGTACTCTAAACGAGAATGGTTGTACCCTCAACTAGCAGGTAGATCACCTCATCAACCCTCAACTAGTAGGTTGATGTCTCAACCTATGCTGGCTACGTATTTTAGGAATGCAAGGATTGCTTCTAAGGATTTCACCCTCTACCGGTAGGTGAGTCCCTATCTTTGGGTTCACTCGGTGCTGAATCCTAGTCCCAACAGAATAGACACTGGACTGAATTCTAAATTGTACTAGGCTAGACTGAACTGTTACTGATTGTACCATATAACTGAACTAAACTGATTTTACTGAACTGAGCTGGACAGATTCTGAGTTCACTGAGTTTTCCTAAGTTCTATAACTGACTGAATTCTACTGATTAAGGCATGACTGATTCTACTCTGTGACTAACCATAGCTCTAGACAAGCAGCTAAATTGTTGGGTATTAAATACCCCCAGGACTCGATCACATAATCTTAAAAGATATGGCAAAATCTTCAGACATGGTAATTAACTACTTAGTCATCATTCATTCATTTGGGCACTTAACCAAACACTTGTATACATGCTAACATAATGTAATTTCACTATTCAACTCACATGGATAATTCATTAAACACTTGTGGGGTACAATATATGCACATAATACGAAAACAACATGTAGGCATCATGATTTAATTCCAATTACACAATTCCAAGAGTTTCAACATGAATTCACATGGTAAAATAAATGTATCAATTAACTCTACATGAATCATGTAATAAATCAAGAATACACTTTAATTCAAATGATGGAAATCATGAAATCACTCTACATAAACTTTAAAAGAGTTTCTTGGGCTCCAAGGGTGGAACAAACCTTCGATGAACACTTCACATACCTTAGTTGGTAAATTCTTAAAAATAAATGGTGGAATCCTGAGCCTTGAATTTGAATTTAATTCACCTAGGGTTTTTGTTCTTGAGAAATTTCTAAAAGAATGAATAAAACTTGCCCATAAGTGAGGTGCGCTTCACACTTATGCAAAAGACTCTACTCAATGTGGCTTTTAAACAGCCTAGGATACTTTCAAACCATAGGCTTTGATTCAAAGTTTTTCATGAATGTAGACTATCCCCTAGTCATAACACGTTGCTTAAGGCTATAAGTGACCCCAAGTTAACCTGTGATCTGGTAACTACTATAAGCACTGAATAAAGAAATAATAATGCATCATATGTGGAAGCTAAATTGATAAAATTTCTATCAAGGTGTAATACTAAAACAATACCGAATGTGTCTAAACATCTGATAAAAATTAAGAACAAGTCTGACTATCTCAAAGCCTCTAAAACATGAAGAGTTGATGGGAAAGTTCCCCAACTAACTCTGATTGAGTAAAATAAATAAAGTACTAAAAATAACTACAAATAACTAATCCTTGATAGCTCACTCACCATACCTATTGCTAAGTAGCAGTGAATTGACTAAGGTCAATTGGGAAACTGAGCATTTGAACCTGTGTTATAAAACCATATAGCACAAAAGAGAATATGTGATCGGTACTTTAAATGTACTGGTATGTGAGATAAGGACTAACTAAAGTGCTTATAGATACTGAGCATGAATGAGTAAAAATTCAAAATGAATGTAAGAGCAAGTAAAGCATGTACTGAAATGATCTAGAAAACTGACTGATTTAATAGCTGATAAACTGAACACTTGTCCATCTAAATTTGAGTTGATATAATCCTAAACACTAAATTAAAACCATAGGAGATATATGCAATTGATAATCCCAAATTTGAGTTGATTAAGGTCCAACCTACAACCACAGTGGGAAGGGTACTAGCACCTTGCCAAGAGTACCAACCAATGGCTGATGATGTGGATCCAAAAAGCTCATGTCCCGAAGGACTAGGGTGTCACCCTCAACTGGCAGGTGCCCATAAGAGAGTGTCAGCCCTCAACTAGTAGGAAAATCACTAAATACCTATGTTGGTTACATAGTTATGGAACTTAGGGACTACTACTAAAAGTCTCACCCTCGACTGGCAAGAAAGCCTCCATCCCTACATTCACTTGGTGCTAAATTCTACTCCCAATAGAATTAACATTGGTACTGATAAAAGTTAATAGGACTCATTACTGATAATTTCTCAACATGAATATGATTATCTGAATATGGTGATAAAATTAGGATCTGACGGACTTTTTACTTAAAATCGAAAAAATGCATAAACATATGGGTATAGGGTGCTCATAACCCTCCAGTACTGAATAGTACTTTAAATACAATTACATCATTTAAACATAATAAGGAAATTCACAATTAAGAGACCCAAAACCTAGTATATTTCACTAAGTTGATGAAATCCATGATTTTAAGTATGGAAATATATTAAACTTATGAGGACAACAAACTCACATGGTTTAATTCATAGCTTGATAAATTAACATGGTATCAAATGGACATGATTTAGATGATTGAGATTATAAAACATGTAAGAGAATAATTTTCATGGGGAAACACAATGTCATAATTCGTATTCAAAACTATTAGGTGAAAATCCAGTAAATTCACACTTCACATTAAAATTTTATAAAAAAATAAATAAAAGGGTTTATACTTGAAAAAACAAGGGATTATTGGTCATCAAAGGGTAGAAGGAACCCATTGATTGATATCCCACATTCCTGAGTTTCTTGAATTTTTGAAGAAAACTTGGAATTGGAAACTTTGATGGATAAATTCTTTGAAGAAGCATTGATTTTTGTGTTCTTGGGGATGGGAGATATTTATATGTCTTTAAATAATGATGAATAGGGAAATTAATCTATCTCTTGGGTATTAAATCATGAATTAAGTGTTTAGGGAGAGGAGAAAAGGACCAAAATGCCCTTTAAATCAAATGAAACTACTCAAAATTACATTGTCTTTGTGCCGTGGAGGCTATCACGGAGGCCAACCTCCATGATAGGCTGTATATTATGGAGGCTAACCTCCTTGACGCATTGTGTATCGCAAAGACTATCCTTCATGACATGATGAAATTGAAGAGGCTTACTGCCTCCGTGGTTCAAAAACACCCCAAACCTCTTTAGAAAATTCTGAAACTCCCCATAATAACCCTTTTAACATTCCTAAACATATTTCAACTTATTAATAAATGTATGGATCTTGGGAAGTCCAAAATTAAAATTTTCAAAACTGTTACAAAATAAGGCTACCCCCTAGTCGCGACACAATGCTTATGTCACAAGTAACCTTAAGCTAACTTATGTTTATGTACTTGTTATGAGCACTAAATAAAATAATGATAGAGTAGCATATATGGAGCAGAACAAATATAATTATAGTCAAGGCAGGTTTCTGAAATAAATATGAACATGTCTGAATTACAGACAAAAGAAACTGAAAATAATCTGAATATCTTCACAACTGGTTTGAACATCTGAAAGCCTATAAAGACATAAAGAGTTGATGGGATGAACCCCCAACCAACTTTTACTAATTGAACATAAAAAATATTGAAAATAACTAAAAATATCTTGTCCTCGATGGATGAGAACTCACCACTTATGCTGCTAAGAGGAACTTAACTGACTAAGGGAGATCAGGGAACTGAGCATCTGAACCTATATTTTAAAAAATCAATATAACTCAAAAGAGAGTATGAGGTCAATACTTTAAATGTACTGGTACATGAGGTAGTGATTAATTTAAATAACTATGGATACTGAACATGAATGGTTGAACATGAAAAACATATGAAAATCCAATGACAAACATATACTGAAATAATCTATAAAACTTACTGAATTAATAGCTTCTAATTTGAATACTTTGTCATGCAAACCTGAACGGTTACAATCTTGAGTACTGAACTAAAACTGTAGAAACTATCATGTAACCGACATGCACTAATCTGAGCTAACAGGGGTCTAACTTGTAACCCTAATTAGAAGGATGTCATTACCTAGCCAAGTCTACTAACACTGGTTGTGTGCATCCATTAATAAGATATCCCAAAGGACTAAGGTGTTAGTCCTCTACTGGCGGGTAACCCCTAAGAGAGTGTCAATTCTCTTCTGTCGGGTGACATCTTATAACCTAGATTGGCTACATAGTTCTAGATCTTAGAGACTTTTACTAAAGTTCTCAGTCCTCTATTGGTGGGTAGGCCTTCATCCTTAGGTTCGCTCAGTGCTAAATCCTACTCCCAACTGAACTAAAGTGCTTATCATAAATAGAATAATATGAATGTGATGATGTAGAATCATGATCTGACTGACTTGTTGCTTGAAAAATGAAACATGTACAAACATATAGGTATCGAGTTTTATAACCCTCCAACACTAAAAATAATTTAAATACAATAACATAATCACAACCTTGTAAGGAAATTCATGATTCGTAGACCTAAAACATAGTACACATGATTAAATTGATGAACTCCATTCAAGTATAACCATTTCATCTTATTTTACTTTAACTTCACTTTTCTTATGTTGATTAAACTTGCCGTGCATATATTCTATTTTCTTTTTACCTATCCTAATTAGGGTGTGAATTTTTTTTGCTAATTATATCAGTGACTGAATAAAATAAGGACTTGAAGTTCCAGTTAATATGCGGTTATATAAAAACATGAATTTGAGTATGGGGATGTGTTAAACTTATGAAAAATAGTATTCTCACATGATTTAATTCATAAGTTGAAAAATTGACATGGTATCAACCGAATAAGATATGGGAGATTGAAATTCAAAGCATGTAATAACATAATTCACATAAGAAAACATTTGACATGGCTTGAATTCAAAACTACTAAGAAAATTTAGTAAATTCTTGCTTGACATTGAAATCACATAAATTACACGTTAAAATCGATATTTTTGGGTATAAGGGTGAAAGGTTATCTTTTTTCTAAACCCCACATACTTTAATTTCTTGAATCCTTAAAGAAAAAGCTTGGAATTGGAATCTTGAAAGGCTGAATCCTTGGGATGATGCTTGGATTTACATTTTTTGGAATGGGGATGAGTTTTATGTGTTAATAGATGGAAAATAGAGAAATTTATGCCCCTTTTGGGGTTTTAATACATGAAATGAGTGTTTGGGAAGAGGAGGAAAGGACCAAAGTAACCCCCCTAAGAAAATAAAAGACTGTAGAAAACAAAGCATTCATTTCACAAAGGTTTCGCTTAGGCTATCCTCCGTGAACGGTATGTATTGCGGAGGTTAACCTCTATGACACACCGTGTATCGCGGAGGTCCAGTAACAGTGATACATCTATATTGCGAAGGCATTCTGCCTCCATAGTCTAAAACACACCCCGAACCTATTCTGGAAATTCTAAAACTCTCCCGGATGACCGTTTTAACATCTCTAAACATATTTCAACTCAAAAATCAGTGTTTCGGACTCATAACGGTCAAAAATAAAATATTTGTATTCTTCGGGTCTTAAAAATGGCTAAGTCCTTGTACTTGGTTTAAAATAATTATCTTGGACCCCGTCAAACATGTAACTAATAGATGGAACTTGACTAGAATATTGAGGGGCATTACAAATATCTTGGGTTGTTAAAATGGCCATGTCACTTGTAGTTAGTATAAATTAAATGGCTTGGGACCTCTGAACATGTAACGAATAGCTGAAAACTTGTCTAGGATCTTGCGGGGTATTACCAGAAGTTAGCATATGTATTAAAGCTATGAACTTGGGATGCCTCGGGTATTTAAAACCACTTATGGAAACAAAATAAACAGAGAAGAAACAATTGTGAACAAAACAAAATTTATGTGGTAGTGATATAAAAATTAAGGAAGCATTCATACCTTAGTTTTGTTTGTCTAACTTAAGATCTCCACTTTTTCAATGACATTCTTATTGGCCATGTCCCACGACCTTTATTTTTTTGCAACATAATTAACAAGAAGCTATTACTATCATGATTCAACTTTGAAAGGAACTTTAGAAGATTTCAAATGTCATACAACTACTAAATTCTAATATATCATAACACAACTAAACAATTACTTCCAAACTTAAAGGACAAAGTTGTATTCTTTTAAAAAGAAGAAGAAACTATACAATATCCTAAGAAAAAAATATGTTGTTCAACCTAGTTACCAATATTTCTTATTATCTACAATAATACCAGCAAAGGCAAAATAGTTATGGCCCCAAGTGTATGGAAAAGGTCTAGGTAATGAATAATAAAGACAATATAATAGAGTGCTCGTGCTTTGAAATAAATTTCTATGCAAAAAACTCAAACCTTAATATAGCATGATCTAATAGTGGCAGAGTCAGAATTTCCATCGAGATTAGGATGAACCCCCTAGCTCTGTGTGGATTTGCCCCTATGGTTTATTAATCATTGATATAGACTTATATAGTAAAATGCAAAGCTAACAATTTCATATACATGAGACTTTTCATGAACTATTAGTAATAAATATATTCATATAAGACAAATAGTGATATTTAAAGCAATAAAAATACAAACAAATTTTCAAACGACACATCAAATTATCTGTTTGATGCAGCAATCTTGGAGTAGAGTATTCTGATTCCTAGCCTGAAGCTCTAAATTTTGACTAGTAATAGCTTCTCTCTCTCAGAAACGGTCGCTTCCACTGAAAAAATAGAACAGTCTGTAGCAAAATGAATGGTTGGCATGTCATAAAAGACAAAAGTTTCCAATAAGAGACACATACTTATATAACTCAGTGTAAATACTTTCAACTTCTATAGTCTTAAATTTACATATATTTTCAACGTAAATGCATACACTTAAAGTTCCATTGTTCTCTAACTGATGCAGGGAAGATAAATTCCCATTGGGATAAGCTGAGATGGAAGAAAAAAATTCAATCTAAGTAAATCATAATCCATATTTACTTATGACATATTTGGTAAAAAGATTTCTTAGTATAAGGACATCAGAAATTAAGTCAACGACGGCAACCTGAATTCGTAAATAAATGAAGATTTTTTACTAGGTGAAGTTAAGAATAGGATGTATAGATCGGGTGATAGTGAACACATAGGAAATTGATATTTGAAATTAAAAATAGGATTTTGAGTATTACGAAAGCATTAAGGTTAAAGTAGTTCTGCACAAACAAAAACCCTAAAGTAATTGATTGAATATGAAATTGACTTAAAAATCCTATTCTTGCTACAGTTCTCTCTCCTTAACTAAAAGTTCTATTTTCTTATAGGAGCTATAAAAGTTTCCCCAATTTGCATTAAAAAATTCTGAAAAATTAAACTACATATATCTCAATTACAATATTGTTTGGAACTACAATTAGTAATTAATTGATATATCATCTTCACCAAATTTAGCATAGCTATATTGTATAGCCCATACATATAAATGCACAAATCCAACACAAAATCATAGAACTAGAAAACATCTGAGAATGATTTATAAGCCAAATCTTACCTAGAAGTGATTCGAATGAGGGAACGATGAAACAATCATATTTGGTATACGGTGAAAAAGCACTAAGGTTGATAGATAGTTTTATTTTCTGCTTATTATTTTATTTTTTCCTTTTTGATTTTATTGAAAGAGGAGTAGAAATCAAAAATGTGCAAGCAAATGAAGGTAAATGAAAGAAAAGGAGAAAAAAATTATAAACCCTGCCAGATTTTGCCACGATGTTTTATCTTCAGTTTCTTCATCTATGGAAAATCTTAGATTTTTCATTAAATTTGCCACGGTTTGTGCGGCCATGGCTAAATAATTATGGATAATTAGCACTTTTTTGGTAATGTCTCCTTATGTCCATAATTCTAATGCACCTTAAAAACAGTAGGATGCCAGTCATAAATTACTTATTGTTCTATGATACTACCTTTACAGTCCTAAAATACACACATTCAAGATAATTTGCCTCAACTTTGACTTCAACTAGTAGGCTAGCAAAATTTAGCCTTATTTTGCTTTGACTTCCCCCATCTCTTTCTAATGGTGTGCATAGTTTAAGCTAGTATGCACGCAGAGGACATTGAACCCTCCATCCGACCGAAGACTACACATCCAATTCAAGTATTATTAGTTTTCATAAAAAAACTATTTTTTCTATGACAAATATTATATTTCTGTAACATAAATATTTTAAAACGAACATAAGTACTTTTTATTATTTGAAAACCTGACTAATCTTTAGTAAAAGGCTTGTCCTAGTCATCTTCCCACTATCAGACATAATAAATAATGTATTCAAAAATAACAATTATTTAGATTGTCGCAAAAAATCTTCTTGTTAACTGAAATAGTATTGAACTTGCAGCCAATATCTTCTGGCCAGTGGATAGGAAATTTCCTAAATGTCCAGTGCAAAATGAAAACAAAATATCATTTCTTTCTATATCCTTATTATATTTGGTACTTAATTTCTTCAGCTCACACTACCATACAGACTGATCTTTTGTTTAATCACTCAACTAGTCATTACTTTAAACAGTAATTTTATTTTTTGAAAATTATTGGAGTCAATAAGAAAGATAATTTTATAAGATAATTATTAATTAAACGATCATATGAGAAATCAATGCACACCAAAAATTAGAGTTATTTATAAAAAATAAATAAAAAATAATAAAGAAATTTCTTCTTGTATTATTATTTCACTATTTTTTACAAAGCGCCTCTATTTATATAAGACAATTACCGACTGATTCTTAATAAATAAACCGTAACTAAGTATGCAATTAAATAAACGAAGAGAAATATTGTGTACACCTAAAATAGAAAAAAGAATATTCAGTATCAACAGCAAAATATACCCACAACAGTTGTGGGCCTTCAAACCAACGTGCAGAAGCAAAGGACTGAGTTGGGCCTCTTCACATGTCCACTGTGGAAGCCCAAACCCAGAATATATACACTTGAAAAGGTCCCAAAAAGTGGTTCCCAAAATCATCAAATTGGTTTCGAAATCTGCTAAACCTTTTCTCTTTCTTCTCAATTTATAAACAAATGTTAAGCACAAAATGAAATCCAACATCAAGTCCTAATCTATTTCAAGCATGAATCTTAATAATACCAACACCCCTTGTCACAACCCAATTTCTCAGGTCATGACATCACCTCCTATAACCCACTAGAATATAAGCCAATCCGTAGTCTGGAACTACTAGTAACAGACTACAAAGAGAAATAAAAAAGAATGTGGAATAAATGAAATAACAGTCTAGATTACATAAGATAGTCTCAAAAACTTATGGAATCAATAGAAGAGATCCTAACATAATAAAGATACAAAATGAAATACCAAGAGAATATACTGATGCAACCCATCTCTGAATACAAAATAGATAGTAGTCTAGTACATAAGAGTAAGAAAAGTAATAATATAAATATCAGAAGCTCACCCTATGTATTCGAACCATGGTTGATCCTCACGACATACACAACAACAGTGATAACCCGTACTATGATCTACAGGTTGTAAAAGTGTAGTATGAGTACCAAACATGTGTTACTCAGTAATCAACTGCCGACTGAGCTCCAAAAATAAATCAAATATATATAACATATAAACCAAAACAGAAACTATACCTAAATGTTCAAAAACCGTATGGTAAAGCTAGTGAGATAATTAGGATAAATTATCCTACCCATTTCAAAGAACTAATATAATAAGGCTAAAAAAAGTACTAAGGATGAACTATCTTATTCCAGCCATACTCAGAAACTTAACACTTTACTGTATATCACTAGTCGAAATACGAACAAAGGGTGAAAGGAGTACATATAAGAGTATACAAGCCCAACAAATAAATATAAAATCTAAATAAATAAAGGAAGGAGGGGATATACAGTAATGCAATAGCTACATATAGATCGGCATATAAATGTTTTTAAATAAGGCTAACCCATGGTACAACCTAAGTCATCACACTAGCATATCCAAGCCCTCTAATTTATACGAGGACTAATACTAAAATAGATAGGGTCTCTAATACTTACGTCCAAAAATGAGATAATTGTCCATAATAATGTGACTTTAAGGTGAAAAAACTAGAATAATACCTCCAATCTCAATACCAATCAAATCATAGTCAATCTATTATAAACCAACCATAACAGTAATAACAATAATGATACAAGATACCCAGCTAGACCAGACAAATAATACCCAATTAGGCCTTTCATAAACCACTAACATCATAGGCCTAGAAGGTTCAATAGATACAGCTCCACACAATATATTATAAGTAGCACCCATACCTATACATATGAAACCCCTCATAAGGCTTATAGATATAGGCGCCTACTGTTGATAGGTAATGTGCACGCAAGAATGAAAGACAAGACAAAAATGATAATACCATATCAGGTCTGAATACGAGAAAGTAACTTAAAGCATAACTCATCTCATCAATATCATCATCAGACTCTGGACTTAATCCGAAACACATAACCTTAACATCATCATTCACCGCCAAACTCGAACCGGCATATTTATATTTATATCAATACCATAATCCATTGACTATGCATTTAATACCAGATTTCCATATATGTATATATGTATATAATTTCATGGCTAAAATTATGGCTAAAAGAGTGTAAACCTATTCCAAAGGGTAAACTCCGAGACTAAATTAGCATAAAGGTGTAGAAGGAAGTAAATAGTAGTAAATAAATCATGAACAAGAATCTATATCGACCAAATCTTAAAATACCACTTTCAAATATTAATGCACATAAGTCATCCAATAAGATGGTATGATTCCCGTTATGAAGAAATTTGTAAGGTGAAAAGTGGGCTTTAATCCTTTTTTAGGAAACACAACAGTAAAATCATATTTTAGTTGGAATCATACCAATTATCATTTTAGTGATAATGAATGTACTAAATCTGTGCATAAAATAACCATTATTCAAACAATCAATCATAAGAATTATCTTATAATGCTCACCTATACCAATTAAAGTGGTAGAGGAAAGTCGTGGTCAATATCCCAACTCACGTTAAGGTCGAATCCAAAAGGAGTTATGGATCGAGTTCTAATCTTATAGGTGATTATGTCCTCTAAGATAGTACCTAAAGCGTTAGTAATGTAAATGACATAATTAAATCACCCACAAATTCCAAAAAATTTAATCAAGCAATAGTATAACACATCATCATCTAACTAGCATTTACACAAACACATCACAACTCACAACTATTTTACTCCTTTGTTTAGTATAATCCCAAGACTAAAAGATTTAGCTACTCATGAAGAAAAGAAAAAAAACATATACCAAATGGGCTATTCAAGGCATCCATTCTTCATAAATACCAAAACCTAAATCTCTAAATCAAATTTATAATTTTTGCCCAATTTAGGGTTTCAATTTAAAATTCAAAGTGTTGCTAGTATCTAGAATGCCCAAAATGGGAAAGGGTTTTAATCTTTTAAAGCATTTGGGGTCGGCTACTGAAAATTATGAAACTACCCTTAAGCTAAGTCCCATGTGACTGCGACCACACCAAATTGATTGAGATCGCAGCTACCGTAACCATGTATAGATAAAAGTAATTTTTGTTGCTGACTATCTTGACTTGCCAGGATGGTAGCCCTTAGGCCGCGATCATGGTAACTGTGGCTAATTTGTTCTCCAGATCTTCCCGCTGCACTTCATTTCTCTTCCATTGATCCTTTTTAGCTCAAGTCCTCATCTTTCCATATCATAACCTGTATGCCAGTAAAATATGGATATTAGTGCATTTAATCATACATATGTCTCTTTTATACATTCAAAATATGGAAATGTGCATGTATGTTAAGAGTTAATTAGTAGTAAATTCACCGATTTTCAACACCCCCAACTTAAAACTTTACTTGTCTTCAAGCAACACTACTACTTACCATAAGACTTATTTATGCCTACATTGTATGACCCAAATGATCAAATTGACTTTAATCTTAGTTAATACAACAATTTAGCTCTTCAAATATGGGCAAAACTATTTTCACAACACCCTTCAACATAAAATGCGATTTTTCAAGGATACAAGAGACTTTAAAGAGCAACAATACAACAATCACTAATACTCTAAAATTGACTCCTTTTTTACCCTAACTATATTTTACTTCTTTTCCCCATTTTTTGGGAGACGACAAAATTACCCACTTTGACTTATTTACATGTTTCCTTACAAGTAAGAAAATTTCACACACCAAGTCGATTATGTAATAAGAAATTTAAGTGTAGAACACTCTCTCTCTCCCAATAACTCTCAATACGAACAAGTACTATTCCATAGGCTTTCCTCTATTTTAAATCATCACTTCAATGAAAAACTAGATTGGCAATCATGAAAGGCTTTTTGTTCTTTTAATGTATGTTAGGGGTAGGGTAGGATATCTTAAAGGAACAACATGGCTAAACCCTTTCTTGAACATCTACATCACACTATTTCATCCAACTTTTGATCATGGTCCACTTCTTTTTTTTCATTTTTTACACATGTGCCTACTTTTTATTTTCTTAGTTCACCAATTTTCCTTTCCATTTTTTTTGCACCCTTAGTGCTTCTCTTTCCTATATTGGGTTTTTTCCTTTCCTTGTTTTTTTTTTAATACTTAAGATCATAGGCACTTACTTACAACTTCATGGCTCAAAATTACCTTTTTCAATCATCACCACCCCCAACTTAGGCTTTTAGCCTCAAGTTGCAATTTTAAGTTCAAGCAGGGTAGGGTTCAAAAAAAGGATAAAGATTGAAAGGCTCGTGGCTTGCAATGTATTTTCCAAAGAAAGGTATAAAGGCTCAAAGTGGGTGACTAGAGACAACATCTATGCAAGTGTAGGTTTTTTAGGCTAAAGTGAACTTCCAATTTTGGAAAGATAGCCTAAGATCATCACCCAACGAAGTAGAATCAAAATTAGCCTTGAGAGACTAATTGGTCATGTTCTGGATGGTACAAGTACATATGTTATTTGGACAAATAAGCTCACCTCACACGACATATAAAATTTTCCAAGGAGGTTTAATTTTCCCTTCCGCTAGAGACAAAAAGTAGACAATCTCCTAATTTTCACAAGTCAAAATTTTAGAGTCACAAAAAGAGAAAAAAATATGTTACAAGGTTTCTCACGTCCATTCCCTTGATTTTTTAAAAATTTTAGATGGAGGGGATTACTCACTTTGCATGGGCACCATGCATGATTTGCTAATTATAGAACCAACACAAGCCTTAATCTCACATTGTTCTTTTCTATGGGCCAACCAACCATATGGATTCTCAATATTTTCCATAGGTATAAATGCGATCCCAAAATCTAAAATGCTACAGATACTCAGATTTCCCTTGCGTTTGTGACTTCGATGCCACAGGTTGATCTTGGGCATATTTATATGTCCAAACACCATTATTTACCTATATTTGGACTTGTTTTGAGAATGAAAATTGTTCTAATTATATTGAATTGTGAGCCAAATTATATTTCATGGTTAACCGATATGATTAGAGATACAAGATAAATTTTCCATGGATTCAGAAGAAAATTGGATACATATCATAAGGATTCAAAAGACCATGTTGATCAAAGTCAAAAACATTGTAGATGCATGAGAGTATGGATAAAAGAACGGAGCTGAGGATTGACAAAAATAAAGAGAGGAAATGGAGAAAAATTCTAGTGACGTGATGTTATCTAGACGTTTCACGTTGACTGGTAAAAAGCATGCCTTAGCCAAAATTTGAAGAGAAACTTCCAGTGCATCGACGAGATATCAATGCATCGAGTCGAGGAGTAAAGTTTTGACACTTAGCAATATTTTAACGAGCAAATTGCAGTGACACGATGCTATGTCAATGCGTTGAGTCGTGTGGTGAAGAACTTGACTTAGTCTGATTTTCTAAGGTAAATTCCAGTACATCAATTCGATGTTAATGCAAAGCATTGTCTTTGTTGACGCGATTATCAACTCGTTGCATCAAGGCTTCAGATCTGGTGAATTTTTCCCAAGTATAAAAGGAACACATGAGCACAACAAACACCTTTGGCAAGCATAGCAGCGGCGGAAAAGAATAAAATTCTTCTTTTTAGGGTTCTTATTATTTCTTTTGAACTTCTTTACCGCAAGACTAATTTTGGGTATAATTAATTACTTATTTTTGATGTTTAATTCAAACATGAGTGGCTAAATACCCTTTTTCTGAGATTGAAGTCATGAACATGATTACTCTTTGATATTTTTCAAGGTAGTTTCTTTTTGGATTATCATCTGGGTTGTTCTTAATTTCATGAGCTTACTATTTTAATGATTGGCCGCCATTAGAATAAATTTATATTTCTATGTAAATTCGGGAAGAGAATTATAGATTAGGACAAGGAAAATAAGGAGCAAGGTTCTTTCCCTTTTATAAAATAAGGAGTTTGAATTAGCATCTAGGATAGGGATATACCTAGAAGTCTTGTTTGGTTCAATTTCTAGAAGATAACTTTATGAATCTAGAAGAATTATTTTATCTCTATGGGAGTTTTAGCTGCAATATTTAATAGATAAAAGATTTTAGGTCGGAAGACCAAGATCATTGCCTAAACCTTGCGAACAAACAACCTGATAACCAATTAGACTACTATAAGAATAGAGATTTGTATGATTGTTCGAGAATCCCCAACCCTAGAATAGTTATCATAACTATTTACAACTGTTGCTTGCTTTGCTCTAGTCATAAAATTTTATTTTTGTTTATTAATTTATATTTTTATTCTCAATTTTAAAATCATCTTGATACTATAAAACACCTAATATTCATTGTCTGAAACTAAAATTTGGTTAAATTTCTAGTTGCTTAGTCCTCGTGGGGATGATATCTGATTATCTAAATTACTAGATTACTTGTACGATCACGTGCACTGGCGTGTGCGTCTATGTTGCACCATGTTTTTGGCGCCGTTGCCGGGGACTAATATAGTTAGTAAATTTCTAAATTTTTGGAGTTTGATATTAAGTTTAGATGTTAAAAACTTGATCTTAAAGTCTAAATTTTTGCAGGTTTAGCTGAATCCAGGACTGGCGAGAGATAAAAAACTAGTAGAGCCATTTGCAGAACCAGACCAAATCTTTTAACAAAGGTGAAGAATGGCTGAACAAAGAAATGAACTAGTCGATCCAAATATAAAAAATATTCCACCTCTTATTATACAAGTTGTTCCTGCTCAACCAGCTGCTAGACATATTCATGAGGTGGCAATCCCACTCACGAACCATGTGACGAGCAGTATTCTTAAGCCCAAACTAGGAGGTTGATTTGAATTGAAGTAGAATATAGTGCAATTGCTAAATTCAGTGGGGGTAATTTCATGGCCTTTCATGCGAAGATCCATAGCAGTACATACAAACCTTCTTGGAAATCAGTGATACATATATTCCTAAAGGGACAAATCCTGATTATGTCAGGTTGACACTCTTTCCCTTCTCTCTAATGGGGAAAAAAAATAGTTACATACTGAACCCCCACTCTCCATCACTATATAGGAAGATTTAGCTTGAAAATTCATGATTTGATTCTTTCGATCTGGAAAGACTTCATACTTGAAGAGCAAAATCTTAAGTTTTAGATAGAAAGAAGGAGAGAATCTCTACCAAGCTTGGGAGAGATTTAAGGATATGTTTAGAAATTTCCCTCACCATCATCAATCCAATGATGTTCTTATGCATACTTTCATAGAAAAATTGGATCCAAACACAAATAACCTCTTGGATTCAATAACAGGTGGACAGGATCTTGAAAAGTTATATGAAGAATCGTACACATTACTGAATAAGATTTTACAAGGGAATCCTGACTGGCATGCAGATTCAAGGAGTACTCCTATGAAGTTGCAGGGTTATTGGAGGTAGATCAGTTCATAACATTACAGGCCCAAATCGTGGCTATGCAAAATCATATAATTACTCATCTTAATAATATAAAGTTGGGTAATACATAAACAGCAGCCACAATGAATGTAGTCCAACAGGTAAGTTATTGGTGTGAGGTTTGTAAAGTGGAGAGCATGTAGCTGATGCTTGCACGGCTAACCTGGATTATCTTAACTATGTGGGAAATGCAAATCAGCAGGGACAAAAAAATTTTGGTAACATGTTAAATCCCAACTGGAGGAACTATCCCTATTTCTCATGGAGTGGAAATCAGGCATAGAATGCAAATCAATATAAGGGACAAGTTTAACCAAATCAACAGCTGGCTCAGAACAATCAAGCTACTGCTTCTCAAACTAGAAATATGAAGGAATTAATGAAATGGTTTATGGCTCAACAAGTGCAATTTTTAACTAAAATTAAGACTCAACAGGCACAGTTTATAGCTAAGTTGAAGAGTCAACAATTGCAAATTTGAAATATAGCATTGCAGTTAGGTCAAATTGTAGGGGCATAAAATACAAGACCTCAAGGAGTATTACCTAGAAATACAGAGACAAATCCTAAGCAGGTAAATGCGGTTACAACAAGGAGTGGGCTACAAACTAAAGAGACAGTTCAGTAGTAGGTTAGTCCCACAATTAATGATGAGGGTGATAAAGACAATGCAAAGAAAGAAATCAAGAAAAAAGTGGCAAGTGAAGAAATTAATATGGAGAAGAAAACTCTTCCTTTACCTTTTCCTCAAAGGGAAAGGAAACATCAAGAGAAAGTGAGTTACAAGAGTTCTTAGATCTTCTGAAGTGGGTTCAAGTGAATCTTCCTCTTGTTGATGTTCTGTAGAGTGTGCCAAAATTTACAAAATACTTAAAGGACATATTTTCAAATAAGAACCGGTTGACCGAATATGCTATAGTTGCACTTACTCAAGAGTGTACGTCTAAGATTCAAAACAAATTTCCCACCAGGCTTAAGGATCCAGGTAGCTTTACGTTGCAGATTACCATTGGATAGACTATTTGTGCACATGGATTATGTGACTTGGGAACTAGCATAAATCTTATGGCCACATCATGGTACCCAAAGATGGGTCTTGGGAGTCCCAAACCCACTACTATTATTTTGTAGTTGGTAAATTGATCACTTTCTAGGCCGGATAGTATTATTGAAGATGTGTTGGTGCAAGTAGGATCTTTAATCTTTTTGGTGGATTTTGTAATTCTTGACTTTGATGTTGATCCTGTGGTTCCATTTATTTTGGGATGACCCTTCTTAGTAATGAGACAGTCACTAATTGGTGTAGCAGCCAACAAAATAACAATGTGAGTGCATGATAAAGTAGAAGTCTTTGATATGTACAAGGTGCTGAAACTGGCAGCTATATATGAGAAGTTGTCATCTATATCGGTTATTGACCTTACTTCAGATTGGCAGTTGCTGTCGTCTAATAATCCATTAAAGCTAGCTTTGATGGTTCATGTTCTTTATAGAGATGTGGGATCATTGGAATTAGTCCAGGTTATGAATTAGGCAGTGGTTGAGACGAAGAAAGTGCCTGTCAAACCATTGAATAGGCCAATTAGAACATCGCCCAAGCCCTCAGTTGAAAAAGATCCTAACTTGAAGTTTAAGGTTCTTTCTCCTTATTTATAATATATTTTTCTTTGTGATCAAGATATTTTGCTTGTTATTTTATCTGCAGGATTACTAGATGTATAGGCAAAGGAAGCTATAGTAGTCCTAAAGAGGAGAAAAAAGGTAATTGGTTGGCAAATATCTGATATTATAGGAATCAATCCAGTATTTTGCATGCACAACATCTACATAAAAGAGGGTTACATATCGAGAGTGCAGCAACAAAGAAGGTTGAATCCTATGATGAAAGAGATGGTTAGAAAAGAAGAGATCAAGTGGTTAGATAGTGGTATTGTCTACCCAATTTCCAATAGCAAATAGGTAAGTCCATTGCACTATATATCGATAAAAAAGGGATGACCATGGTAACTAATGATGATAATGAGTTGATCCCCACACACATGGTGATCGATTGGAGGATCTGTATTGACTATCAAATATTGAATGAAGCTACTCGTAAAGATCACTATCCGATTCCTTTCACTGACTAAATACTGGATAGATTGGTGGGAGAAAAGTATTATTATTTTATGGATAGGTACTCCGGCTACAATCAGGTAATCATAGCACTGGAAGACCAGGAAAAGACCACTTTCACTTGTCCCTACAAAACAAACGCATTCAGACGCATGCCCTTGGCTTATGCAATACACCTGGAATATTTCTGAGATGTATGATGGCTATATTCTCCAAGATGGTTGAATACTTTGTGGTGGTATTCATGGATTATTTCTCTGTATATGGTAATTCTTTTTAAAACTACTTGTAGAATCTTGAAAGAGTTCTAGCTCGATGTGAAGAGACAAACTTGGTGCTAAATTGGAAAAAATGCCACTTTATTGTTAAGAAAGGAATTATTCTAGGCCATAAAGTGTCATGTAAAGGACTTAAGTAGACAAGGCAAAGATAGAAGTGATTAAAAAATTGCCACATCTAATTACAGTCAAAGAAGTGCAGAGTTTTCTAGGTCATGTAGGTTTCTATAGGCGGTTCATTTAAGATTTCTCAATAATTACAAGCCCTATGTGTAAATTATTGGAGAAAGAAGCCAAATTTGATTTCGAGGTTGATTTCTAAGAAGCCTTTGAAAAACTAAAGAAGAAATTGACTAAAGCACCAATTTTGATCGCACCAGATTGGGAGTTACCATTTGAGCTGATGTGTGATGCTAGTGATATTATTGTGGGAGCGGTTTTGGGTTAGAGAAGAGATAAGGTATTTTGCTCGATCTACTATGCTAGAAAATTATTAAATAATGCTCAAGTTAATTGTACAATTACAGAGAAAGAGATTCTTGCATTTATGTACATATTCGACAAGTTTAGATCTTACTTAGTTGGCACAAAGGTCATAGTTCATATTGATAATTCTGCTATTCAGTATCTTGTGAACAAGAAGGATGCACAACCTCGACTGATTAGGTAGATTCTGCTACTCCAAGAATTCAATCTTGAGGTATGAGATAGGAAAGGAGCTGAAAATCAAGTTTGACCACTTATCATGGTTGGAAAGTTGAAACAAGATTATTGATGACTCTCTTAGTATTAAGGAAGAGTTTCCTGATGATAAGTTGCTTTATTTAGATGCAGTTAAGTTCCCATGGTATGCTGATATTGTGAATTTTATAGATTGTGAGGTGTACCCTCCTGATGCCACCACACAACAAAGGGAGAAATTGCTTTATGATTCACGTACCTATATTTGGGATAAACCATATCTCTTTAAGCAGGGTCCAAATAGATTTATTTGTAGGTATATCCCAGAGGCAGAATTTCAAAGGTGCTTGAAGATTGCCACTCATCCCCTTATGGTGGACACCATGAGGGTGAGAGAACTACTAGAAAAGTGATGCAATCAGGTTTTTTCTGGCCTACATTATTTAGGGATGCAATTACTTTTTTTAAAAATTATGATCAATGTCAAAGGTTGGGTACTATATCTAGGCATTATGAGATGCCCCTCAATAATATTTTAGAAGTCGAAGTCTTTGATGTTTGGGGGATCGATTTCATGGGCCTATTCCTACCTTCAAAAAGCAATTTGCACATTCTCGTAGTGGTTGATTACGTCTCTAAATGGGTTGAAGTTGTGGCTTGTCCGACTAATGATGCAAGGGTGGTGATAAAATTTGTGAAGAAGAACATATTTTCCAGATTTGGTACACCTAAAATGATAATTAGTACAGAGGTACGCACATTATCAACACTTGGTTCAAAAATAATCTTGCTAAATATGGTGTTAGGCACAAGGTTTCCACTGAGAGATTAAGCAGATATTACAAAAGACTGTGAATGGACAGCAGAAATATTGGGTTAGGAAGTTAGATGATGCACTTTGGGCTTACAGAACAGCTTACAAGACGCTCATTGGGATGTCCCCATATCGCTTGGTTTACGAAAAAGTGTACCATCTACCCATGGAGCTGGAATATCAAGCATACTAGGTTGTGAAAAAGCTGAATCTTGAGATGACTATCGAGGGGGAAAAATATTTACTGCAGCTGAATGAGCTTAACGTGTTTACGCTTCATGCCTACAAAAATGCCAAACTATACAAGGATAATACCAAAATATGGCATGATAAACAAATTCAAGAGAGAGTATTTGAACCTGGACAACTTGTTTTGTTGTTTAATTTAAGGCTTAAGTTGTTCCCGGATAAATTGTGATTGAAATGGTCTTGACCTTTAGAGGTGGTGCGAATGACACCTCATGGAGGTGTAGAGTTGTGGAATAAAGAGAAGAAGGAGAAGTTCCTAGTGAATAGACAGCATGTAAAACATTATTAGGTTGATCATCCAGATAAGCACAAGGAGGCTATCACATTTTTGCTGAAGGGTAGAACTGAGCCAAGTCGTGCCATGACGTAAAATAAGGTGTTGTGTGGGAGGCAACCCACAAATATAATGTAATATGTAGTTTAATTTTGAGTTGTTGAAGAATAAAAAGAAAAATAAAAAAGATGAGTCGTGCCAAGACCAAAAATAAGCCACTTGGTGTGAGGCAACCCACTTTTACTTGATTTTGTTGTTTTTGATTGATGTGCAGGAATGATAACCTTGGTGAAGAAAGAGAAGATTGGAAGATAATGAACATGGGTCTTTGAGTAAGTAAATAGGTGTTATTTGGTAAGAAAAATGTAAGGGGTAAGAAAAGATGTATAAAAATAAGGGAACTTTAGCTTTAGAAAATTTTTAAGTGCAATTTCTAGTGAATCGACGCTATCTTGGTGCATCACATTAAAGTGCATAAATTCCACACTTAGAAAATTTTTCTAAAGCTATTCTAGTGAACCGATTTGATTCTGAAGCTTTGCTTCAGTCTTATCAACGCGGTATACTTTGCACCGCATCGGTTGGCATGCTAGCAACACTTAGACTAATTTTTTTATGCTATTTCTAGAGAAGAGATACGAACAAGACATGTCGCATCAATTGTCCAATGCGATAATTGACGCATCACGTTAATCGTTTAATTCTGGGTACCCTCTATATATATGACCTTAACTCATTCCAAATTTCACCCTAACCCTAGCGCCGCCACCGCCCCTAAATTCCCTTAATTTGAATATCAATTTTTATTCTTGTAGTGCATAATTCATCCTTCATTTTTTATTCATCAATTCAAAGGTATGTCTTGTACCCTTTATTTACTCAAAGTTATTTTATATGGTAAATAATAATTAGGATGCTAAATAGTTAATGATGAAGGGCATGATCTTATTTTGACTTGTGGACTTGAGATGATAAATGGTATGTTTAGGTGAAATTAGTGACAATAATTGTGTAGGTTTAGGGTTTTATTTGAGCTATGACTTGTAGATGTGTGGTTGTGGATTATTAAAATTGTTTTGACTGCTCTAAGTTCTTGTGAATTACTATAAGCTATGTCGAGATTAGAATGTTTATGTGCTTGTTAAAGTATCAAGTACTCTTTCAAAGTGACATAATTTCTAAATAAATGAGTTGACTTGCTGAATCATGGGGAAATTTCAAGAATATTAGAATGATGATGCTCAATGTATGTAGAAACTAAGTGTGGGGTGAATACCTATGTCACAATACCTTAGTGGTAGCTATGAGGGACTGAAGTTAGTATGGTGAAGAGAGGTCATGTAGTCATAAGTGGAGGTGTTTATGTGAAAAATTATTAATTCATTAGTCCTTGAGCTGAGCTTGTGAATTATGCCAATTTTGAAAAGTCCTTATGTGTTTATATTGAATAACCGATGCTTGTACTTGTAAAATAAAAAGGGGAAGTCTAAGTACCCTAGTGCATTTATATACAAAACTATGCTAGGAACTAAGTGTGGGTTAAATTTCACAATTAGTGGTGGCTATATTTGATGGTGCTTATTTTATATGTTTGTGGGTTGTTATGTTTAATAGGTACAATGTTGAGCAACCACCAATGAAGAAGCAAACGGAAAAATATACCTGGACTATCTGAGCCCAGGCAGAAGAGGAGCTGTGAAGCTGACTGGGTGCCTGCTGCCCTAAATGTTCTAAGGCATAAAAGAATGTTTGGGGCTAAGGTTGTGGTAGCTGTAGGACCTAAGTGGTACTCTCAACATAAAGAGTCAAAATATTCAGCCGATCAATTTATCAATAGGCAAGATTTATGAAAGAATATACATATATGATGAGAAAAATAGAGGCCCACCACATAAATTTTCTCTTTGAGCAGCCAGGTACATGCAACTTAATCTTAGTTCGGGAATTCTATGTGAATTGGAACTTGAAAGATTTTGAGGTCGAGGTACGTGGTCATGTGATAACTTTAACTGTGAATATTGTTAATGACTTGTTAGGTGCACCCTTTGTGGATCTAGAGACACTAAAGACAATGATCATTAAGCTACCATATTAGCATATCTGTCATCTCCTATGCGGCATTAAATCTACGGTGAGGTGGATTTTCCACAAAGAGGGAGGTATGCATGTATCACTTCCATTTGCTTATTTGATCAGGGAGGCACATTTATGGGCTAAAATCATATATGCCTATCTTTTTTATGGGAAACATATGATGAAGGTGACCCGCGATGGGGTGTGTCTTATTTATGCTTCAATACGTAAAGATCTGAATGTGAATATGGGTTCCATTATTTTTTGGCGATGAGGAAGGCTCGATTCTTAGGAGGTTTTATATATGGGTTCGGAGGGTTGCTGACCAAATTTTGAGGCAACAAGGTATGCCCGAGGAGGAGGCAGATTATTTACCACCTGTTAGGGACAGGCCATTAGATATTTCTCGCACCAAGGGACCAGCTCCTCATGGTGTGAATCTGACTATGCCCGAGCATCAAGTTCGAGCTGATGAGATCACAGCCCGTATGTATAGGCTGGCTATGTTGCAGTTAAGGATTGGGGGTGTTCAGCGACCCAATAGGAGATTTATGCGGTTGAGCTAGACTATCCATTAGGACCTCATGCTCAGACTTTGCTACGTATTGGCCCAGATTTTGATGATCCAGTAGATGATGACTTCCCCACGGACGAGGAGAGGCGCATGGCTTATTCTGATGATAAGTCCGAGGATGAGGAGCAGTCTTATGATGGAGATTCTGGTGATGACTTGGGTGATGATGATGGTGCTGAAGTTGATACTGATGTAGTGTCCATGGTATCGTTTGATTGAGTAGGGATTACGATGCCACCCTGCATTATGCATATTGCTAGCACTGGGACAGTGCTATGTTTAAGTGTGAGGTGGTTAGTGGTTGATCATATTCATCTTTATCTCTTCCATTTTTAATATTTGAACAATGTTAATTTTGGTTGTGTTGGTTGAACAACTTTTTTTATTTCTATTTTTATGTTCTATGGGTTGTAAGCTGACAATATTTCTCTTTTAGGAAAGATGATTTCCCTCTTTTACAAATTTAGTTTAAAGTATTTGCTTTATTTACAATATTTGATTTTCACCTTTTGAGGTAAATTTTCAAATTACGAGTATTATGTGTGCCCTTTTTGGCAATTTTTGTTATGTAACATCATAGCTAGTTATCTTCCCCTATGATAAATGGATGAAGACCATCTTAAGAGGAATGCATCTTTAGAAGCTAAGAAAATAATAGGACCCTGATCATTACCTTTGAAAAATGTGGTTTGTTGGGCAAAATGTTTTAATTTGATTATAAATGAAATTGTGTTGAAACAAAATTAGATGTTTTTAAATATAAGTCCTAACAAGTGTAGTGTGATATTATTGGCTTAATGTTGATTTGATAAAGTGCAGTGTCGGAAACCATAAGTATCTGACTTGATTTTTAGCATGCACTGAGTGAGTAAGTATTTATTTATATTCTACATGTCTAAGAATGACTAGAACTGGCCCGGTGTGTTTACAAAGCGAAATAAAGGGTGTTAGGTGTAGGAAGTGATTTAGGCATTTCTTTGTTAACCAAACTATAAATACTTTATTTACCTGCCCTTATACATAACCTTAGTTAAGCCCCGTTGAGCCTATAGCCTGATTTCTTTGGTAGCCTCATATGTAGCTGAATCATTTCTTTGATAGACCAAAAATTTGATCCATAGTTCCTAAGCTCTTTAATACAAATAATGGAATAAGGGGGAATGTAAAGTGTTGAGAAAGAAAAAGGTGAAAGTGAAGCTCTGGAGAAGTGATTTGTGCATTTAATTGTGACGGTTATGAGTTAGAAAAATATACGTGATGAAAATTTCAGTTATTGTTGCCCGATTTTTGTTACAATGAACTTGTTTTGGCCTTGGTCCATTTAGGAAAATTTACACCTCAAATAAGGCAAATTGCTTTAGGTTGGGGGTGGCTACTATAGGGGTGTGTAATAAGAATCATGGTATGAAGAAAAGTTGAAAATTGAACTATAATGTAAAAGGAAAAATACTCCTACCGTAGTGTAGTTAATGTGCTTAGAAAGATTGGGGTGAAACAATGGATGTGTAAAGATAATGAAATAAAAAGTTGGGCTGATAAAAGGTGAGTAAGCTTGAAGGTGGTGATGTATTGAAGTTCTTAGGAGATTGGTCACTATTTCCCAAATAGTTCCTACCCGTCCCTTGGCCTGCATTATAACCATAAAAGACCTATTTGATCCTACATTTCAACATTCGACTATTAGTGGAGTAATACACTAAGGTCAAGCTTATGGTTCATTACCTATTATGTATAAATTCTTTGTTGAGAGTAAGTGATTGCATTTTGGTATTCCCCGCCTGATTAAGATTGTTAAATAATGAGTAAGATGGGGAAAACATTCTTTTCATTAGGGTGTATGCCGATGAAAGTACGAATTACTTATTGTGTTCTTTGATTACGTGCATTTATTAAGTTTTCCAACAAACTAATGTCACTGTTTGGATAATTAAGTGTAAAATAAAGGTTCATATGTCCAACGCTAGCATGACTCTTAGGTTGTGATCAGAAGGTTGATGATGATGTTGCTTGAAGTTGTTCGAGGACGAACAAGGTTTTAAGTGTGGGGTGGTGATCTTGGGCATATTTATATGTCCAAACACCACAATTTACCCATATTTGGACTTGTTTTGAGAATGAAAATTATGCTAATTATATTGAATTATGAGCTAAATTGTGTTTCGTGGCTAACCGATGTGATTAGAGATACAGGGTAAATTTTTCATGAATTCGGAAGAAAATTGGATACATATCATGAAGATGCAAAAGACCATGTTGATCAAAGTCAAAAACATTGTAGATGCATGATAGTATGGATAAAAGAACGAAGCTATGGATGGATAGAAAGAAAGAGAGAAAATGGGGAAAAATTCTAGTGATGCGACGCATCGCATCGACTGGTAAAAAGAAGGCTTAGAAAAAATTTGAAGAAAAAATTCCAGTACATCGACGCGATGTAAACGCGTCGCATCGATGTGTAAGTGTTGTGCCTTAGAAAAAAATTCATCTGTAACTTCCAGTGTATCGATGTGATATCAATGCATATCGTCGATGTGTAAAGTTTTGAAACTTAGTAATTTTTTGAGGAACAAATTCCTGTGACACGACGCGATGTCAATATGTCACATTGTGTGGTGAAGAACTTGACTTAGTCTGATTTTTAAAGGTAAATACCAGTGCATCAACATGATGTTGACGCGACGCGTTGGCTTTGTTGATGCGATTATTGACCCATCAAGTAAATGTTTCAGATCTGGTAAAAATTTTTCAAGTATAAAAGGAACACGTGAACACAATTCCAAACACCTTTGGCAAGCATAGCAGCGGTAGAAAAGCATAGAATTCTTCTTTTTAGGGTTCTTATTATTTCTTTTGAATTTCTTTACCGCAAAACTAATTTTGGGTATGATATATTACTTGTTTTTGATGTGTAATTCAAACATGAATGGTTAAATACCCTTTTACTTGGTTTTAGGTCAAGAACATGATTACGTTTTGATATTCTTCATAGTAGTTTCTTTTTTAATTATCATCCGGGTTGTTCTTAATTTCTTGAGCTTACTATTTTAATGTTTGGCCTCCATTAGAATACATGTATATTTCTATGTGAATTCAAGAGAAGAATCGAAGATTAGAACAAGGAAATTAAGGAGCAAGGTTCTTACCCTTTTATAAAATAAGGAGTTTGAATTAGCATCTAGGATAGGGATATACCTACAAGCCTTGTTTAGTTCAATTGCAAGAAGATAACTTTATGAATCTAGAAGAATTGTTGTATCTTTGCGGGAGCTGTAGCTTCAATATTCAATAGATAAAAGATTTTAGGTTGGGAGACCAGGATCATTGCCCAAATTTTGCGAACCAACAACCCGATAACCAATTAGACTACGATAAGAATAGAGATTTATATGATTGTTTGAGAAGCCTTAACCCTGGAATTCTTATCATAACTGTTTACAACCGTTACTTGCTTTTCACTAGTAATAAAATTTTATTTATTGTTTATTAATTTATATTTTTATTCTCAATTTCAAAATCATTTTGATACTATACAACACCTAATACTCATAGTCTGAAACTAGAAGTTGGTTAAATTTCTAGTTGCTTAGTCCTCATGGGAATGATATCTTATTGTCTAAATCACTATATTACTTGTACGATAACGTGCACTTACATGTGCGTCTGAGTCGCAATACGGGTACTCAGAATTTTCCTGTATCCATGGCTCCAAACCCAAACACGATGCATTTTCGTTAAGAATGTCGTCACTCAATCTATCATAGGAAAAAGTTTGTCTGATATTTCCATAAATAAATTAAAGAAAAAGTAGAAATCTAAGAAGAAAATAACTAATCCATGAAAATGTGGGCACCATCAGAGTGCCCGAATATTATAACCCAAATAAAGAAAACTACAAGTTGTCAAAAAAATAATGAAATATCTAGAAATATCAATAATACAGGCCCAGATCAAATAAATACGAAGACAGACACCCCAAACTAAATAGGTGGTAGTGTCATCAATTCATAAATAATCAAGCATAAAGATAGATAAGGGTGCTCCCTGATACAACATCAAGAGCTACTATCACTCTCATACTCTGCATCATCATCAACCTCCTCAAGACTAGACCAGTTGGCTGGGGCCTTATCATCACTCTCCACTCAAGATGAAGGAAGTTGATCATGGGGTTTTAGGACCTTCCAAAGACCTTTCATCCCCTTCTACATCTTGTTAAAGAACCTATCTATCTTTTTCTCCCTTATGGCCATCTTTTCATGTGCAATCAAGAGATTAGGATATGACGCTGATAAGGATGAGTAGGGTTTCTCAAGCCTAGTAATGGTAACTCCCCATTTATTTTCGTCCTCTTAATACTTTACATAATTGTTCTGTGACACATATTAATGTCGAGTGGTAGAGGACTCTCCCAGTCCCTAGGGTGAACTTGACACAAGAACTCTAATATCCTCAAGAGGTCCAATGGTGGATGGCCTTTAAGACTAAGATACCTCACATGTTGACTTTTCCAAGTTGATTTTTCTCTTCTTGATTTTACCTGGTGCGCTCTCTCCTTGAGTTCTCAAAGGATAGATGGGGGTACCAGTGTGCATCCAAGTGTCTCTAGAGTATTCGTCAACCCTAGCTCTCCTACAAAGCTCAATAAATCAAATAGGGGAATAAGAGATGTGTACCACCTTGGTTCTTGAAGAATTTCATATAAAAAACCATAAGCTGGTGCAACCGATAATATGAGCCCGCAAGTTTGCAACTAGTGTCACATGGGTGCAATGAGAGACTCAGCTACATATTATATTCAATCAAATTTGGGCCTCAGAAGTGAAGTCATTCTTGTGGATGTTACTTTTGATTTTCACTTATGAGACTTTCTTTTCAGGGCATAATATTTCCGCCAACCAGCTTTTCGGTTGACACCCTTTTTCTTCAAACTCACCCATGTTTACATTTGGGAGCCTATAGATATCATTAATTTGCTCTGCCCTAAAGTTCACCATTGTCCCCTAGATCTTGATAGTCATGTTGGATGGGTTCTATAAAGACACTACACTAAGGTTGGCGTTGAATTCACGGACCCATAACTCATTTGGCTTGCACGGATTCAGGGAAAAACACTGCCACCCTGTAGCCTCAAGACTATCATGAAATGTCGGAAGCTTTTTCCGCATGTTATCCAAACATATACCTCTCTTCAAGAGCATCTTTATCCTTGAAATATTACCATAGCAATTAGTGTGGCACTTGGATGTAATGAATCGGATGTGGTCGTATTAATCCATGAGATTATCCTGAAAAGCAACATATAATACACAAAACCATCTTTGACATTTCTATGCACAAAGTATGCTATGTTGTTCACCAAATCCCATTATATAGTTTCTTGGTGGTTTTTATGCAAAAATCTTACGTGCGGGATATTTGGGCATGGCAGGAATCACCCTCGATTACAGTGATCGTGAGCTATATATCGATATTCGCATTATAGCGATCACGGTACCGATGACCGCGATCACGGTAACTGAAACTAGTTCCATACCTTCTTTCATTGTTCAAAACTTATGAACTTTTAGACCACAAGCATGTTCTACAATAGGGATTCACATTAAGAACGATTAGCAAGACTACTAAGTTCTCGATTATTCCCTAAAAATGGAAAAGCCGTTATTGAATACTTATGTGGGCAATGTATCGAGCACCTAGTGTGCACCCTTCATTTGTCTTCATTTCATACTTATTTTTGATAATCAATACTTACTCACTTATGTTCACACCATAATCTAGCAGCTAAACACCACATAAGTACAATTTATGAAACACTTAAGAATGAAAATCAAAGATTCAGGCATTCTCTAAAACATACATTCTATGGCTTATTTTCAACAATCAGAGCATAGATTCATGACACCTACCGAATATGTGATGCAAGAGGGATGCAAAGATGCCATTGGAGAGCTCACAATCTTTGCTATAAATGGGTCCAATAAGAGAGTAAAGTTAAAAAAAGAGTATGAGGGAAATGAGGGAACTAGATAGTTATACATCTGAGTTGACCGTGATTGCAGTCAGGTTCCTACCATCATGGACACGTGAGTGAAGCAATTGTGGCCTAGGTCCTATGATCGCATTAACTGAGGGCGTTTTTGTACCCTTGTTTTCCCCTATTCAGCTTATTTCATAATTTAATAGATTTTCTCCGATTTAGTTTGTAGTGCAAAATATTCACACTACCTATTAAAGATTATCCAATAAACTCTATAGTGCCATAAATGCATTGGTTATTCAAATTCCAAAACATAAATTTATACTACAAAATCATAAATAAAGGGATGAGACATTTTTGTGGCATTTGTAGTTTGCCTCCCACATAACGCCTTAGTTATCGTCGTGGCATGACGTCTTCCTTCTTTCTTTCTCAAGGTGGGTCCTCAAGTCCATCCTCATTTACTTTTTTGGTTTTAACCTCAACCATAGGTATCACTTGATGTTCCGCGAGTTGAATTTTTGTCCGGCAGACTTTAAAGAAGACCTCATCCTCATGCACTCTGAACTTCGTATCTCTCATTTCTACGTCAAAAATGGCTCTTTTGATGGCTAAAAAAGGTTTATCAAGGATTATGGGTGTCTCATGGACCATTTCTCAATCCAAAACCACAAAGTCCATCAAAATTATGAATTTGTCCACTTTGACTAGAACATCAAACAATATCCCGGCCAGTCTCTTGATAGATCGATTCGCCATTAATAATCTCATAGCTATTGGAGTTGGAGTATCTAAGATGAGCTTTTTGTAGGTGGAAAAAATCATGAGTTTTATACTTGCATCAATATCACATAGAGGTTTCGTAAGCATATGTGTTCCGATGGAGCAACGGATGGTAAAAGCCATAGGGTCTTCCTTTTTTAGGAAGTTTTGCTACTCATGATAACACTACAACCATGGGTGACTTCAATTTTGTTACCTTTAATAAGATTTTTCTTTGACATCAACTTCTTCATAAGTTTAGCGTATCTCGGGATTTCTTTGATTGCTTCAAGTAATGGTCCATGAAGTTCTTGAGTTTATCACCCTCTTCTTTTCCTTCAAACCTTTGATGGAACATGGGAGGGACTTGTATTATAGACATCACATCACTTTGTGGTTTCTCATTTTCCACCATATCTTGACCAACTTCCACCAGTACTCTTTCATCATCTTCATCTTGAGATTTTAGTGGTGCTTCTTTCGACTTAACCTTATGCATCTTTTCATCCAACTCTTCTTTTCGGTGATCACCAAGGGTCTTCCCACTCCTAGTGACTATTTATAAAAGTTGAGCCACATTCTTTGGATTCACAACAGTGTCACTAGGTAGACCACTTTTTCTTTTAGCATTCAATTGGGTGAAAATTTGACCAATTTGAGTCTCTAATTACTTAATAAAGGTCGAGTGGGACACCATAATTTGACTAAGTTGTGAAAAATCACCTTTCATTTCATGAACAATTTTTTTTGTTCCTTCCACTCTCGTTAAGATCTTTGCAAAAATATCTTCAGACTTTTACTTGTCGAGGTCAATGAAACTTGGCTCTTTGTTATTTACCCAATCATGGAGAGGCACATAGTGCTCATAGTCAAGATCTTTGTCCCTCCACTTAGGATCACGTTCACGGTCTGTCCAACCTTGGTTCCCACCTTGTATTTGATAGGCGGGGCAGGAACCCCCCGAATAGTTTTCCAAGTACCGAATCTCCTCATCAAGCATTTTAGCCTCTTCATCATCTTCATTGGCTTTTAATGCTACGACATTCACCACTTTTGTGGGTGCACCCATGATATATTTTGTCTAAAGCTGTAGTTGCGTCATCATCTTAGTTATATTCTTCTCTCTTTATTTATCTCATTTTGTTTGTTCCTTGTCAACCAATGATGCAGTGGGAGAACTCTTAGAAACTTTGTTATCTCGGGTATGGCATCCCAAAATTTTCTTGGTAACCTCCTCAAGAAAATTCATCAAGAAATGATAATACAACTTCATAGATATCCCCCCCGCTACATTAACCACCACGATTTTGTTGAGTGGGTCAAGATCACGGTAGAAGATTTGGAGAAACATCTTCTCTGGGACTTCGTGGTTTGGACATTGCATTAGTTTTTCGTTAAATCTTTCTCATACTTCATACAAAGGCTCTGAATTCAATTGCCAAAAGTTGATCATTTCATCCCTCAATTGAAGAATTTTTTATGGTGGGGAAAACCAATCAAGAAAGTCCATGTGAGTTCATCCCTTGAAGTGATAGGCCCAGTCGAAAGAGATTGAAGCCATAATACCGCCTCTTCCCTTAGAGAAAATGGGAAGAGGCAAAGCCAGATGGAATCTTGGGTTATGTGTGAGATATCAAAGGGTGCACACACCTCTACAAAATTCTTCAAATGAAGGTTGGGGTCTGCATCAGCTTGCCCGTGCAAAAAGTCCCTGCATTTACGACATTTGCAACATGTACAACATGACCTTTGGGAAATGAAAGAAACTGTTCCCTTGAGTAGGTGGGATCTGAATGGAACTTGAGTGACCAACGTCATTGAGTTGCCCCTCATTATCAAGAGGGACATCAAAAGACCTGGCTTGACTAGCATTCTCACTCATGGCTCCGTGTATGCTACGTAGATCACCTATACAGAAACAAAAACAACAACCAAAGTAAATACACACCACTATGGGTATACCCTAAGTAAAAACCAACACCGTACAAATAAAACTAAATTTCACTCCCCGGCAATGGAGACATTTTGATAATGCTCACCTATACCATTTAAAATGGTCAGGATGGTCGTTGTCAATATCCCAACTCATTTTTAGGTCAAATCTATAAGGAGTAGAAGATAGAGTACTAATATTCTGGGTGATTAAGGCCTACTTTGATAATACCTGAAGTGTTAGTAAAGTAAACGACATAATTAAAAATGGGGGGGGGTCTTGGTTAATGGAGAATGTATGTCACTAGTAACTTGATTACACAAACTTAGAAACAAACTTTAATTTAACTTTGATATTTGAAAAATCTTGGGATCATGTCTTCCTAACGGCAACTTAGTTGTGGGTGTGTGAGATTTGATGCACATAATAGTAAGTTTGTAATGTAATAGGATAGGTTTAGGACCCTTGAGGCTAATTTCTCAATAAAACCTCAAAGATTTCACTTGTTGACCCTTTAGGGTACCTAACAAGTGTGACAATCATATTCACCCACTACCTGAATTTGGAATTCCCTATTTATAGGATGATACGCAAGGTAAAGTAAACTAAAAAATCACCCTTACGTCTATGATAGTGAAAATAAGTAAACTAAACCTAATAATTGTATACTATTGCCTTAGTTCCCGCTTCCCTCTTTACAGAATGATGAGTGTTCCAAAAGTTCACCCAAAAACCTCTTTCAAGGATGGTTTGGCTTTCAAGAGCATAGGATTTTCACCCATAGACCCATGTGGGTATTTGGAGTTTTCACCCACAAATCCCAACTAATTTAATCAAGCAATAGTAAAACCAATTATCATCTAACTAGCATGTACACAAATACATTACAACACACAACTAATTTACACCTTAGTTCAACATAATCCCAAGACTAAGAGATTTAGCTACTCATGAAGAAAAGAAAGAAACATATACCTAGTGGGTTGTTCAAGGCATCCATTCTTCTCAAACACCAAGATCTAAATCTCCAAATTAAATTTGCAATTTTTGCCAAATTTAGCATTTCAATTTCAAATGCAAAAGTGTTACTAGTCTCTAAAATGCCCAAAATAGGAAAAGATTTTAAGATTTTAAAGGATTTGAGGTCTGCTGTTGAAAATTATGAAACTTTCCCTGAGCTAAATCCCGCGTGACCGCGATCGCACCAGATTTGTTGTGATTATAGCTACTGTGACTTTGTGTAGATTAAGACCATCGCAGTTGATGACCTTCTTGAGTGGCTACGATCACTGCCCTCAAGCCGCGATCACTGTAACTGAGGCCTGTTTCTGCTCCAAGTCGTCCAGCTGCACTTCCTTTCTCTTCCTTTGATCTTGTTTAGCTTAAGTACAAATCTTTCCATCTTATAACCTGTATGCCTACAAAATGTAGATATTCGAGAATTTTATCATACATAAATTACTTTTATTCATTCAAAACATGGTAATGTACACGAATGTCGAGTGTAAATGAGTGGTAAAATCACCACTCATCATTAACATGTTTACAAATTACAACCATATCCTTTATAAGGGTAAACTATTTCCTGAAATCTAACCCATATCCTAATACGGCCTTGGGCCTAGTAATGTGTCTAAAATAACCAAAACATCATGATCATGACCTTAGTTCTACACACATATCTGGAATCTATATCAATAATCATATCTATAAGCCGTATCATAATTATTAGTCATATCATTAAGAATGTCGATAGACCATATCGTTAATCAAATTTGATATCCATATCATGGCTATGAGACATTAATAATAATCTGAGAAAACTATCACCATTCACCGAGTCATGAAGTAACCTCATACTAAAGGCTCATTAGTCTCAACTATGTGTAACATGCGTAAAGAAGTTTACAAGAGATAATACAAGTCTTGGCCTAAGGTGGGCTGGAGAAACCAACTTCTAATTCCTAAAATCCATATTTTGGGAGATTTCTACCCCAGACTAGGCTAAGGTATCTAAATTGACTTCTAGAGGGTACTTAATCCATAATTAGCCCCAAGATAGGAATTCCACCTAGGACATGAGAAATTAAGTCAACTCTACTTAAATTATAAATCCAAGATAGCTAAATAGTCCAAATAAGGCTAATCATACTAATCGCACTTCCAATGACTAAACCATATCCAAAATCTAGTATAATATCATGATCATTCTACAAATTAGCTCAACCTACGAAGAAATCAATCATATCATAGAAGTATAATAAGTATTTCACCTTATGGGTCAAAATACTAATCTAATATCCAAACTTTAATAATCAAGACTAAGTCACGGTGTTATACCCATAATCAATCCTAACATTCTCATTAACATGCAATATATAAAACACATCATCTTGTGAATAAGAGTAGATAGAAGCTTACCTCAGTGTCGAAACATAAATTCTTGAATCATCCACAGAACGTTTGTCTTTACTCCATAATCTCAAAATCCCGCCACACTATCAAAATCTTAATCTATGCGTCAATAGCAGTCAAACAAGACCCATATTACCATATAATGGGTTAGGTCAATCTTGGGGTCAAGAATGAGCCTGCGGAGCCAATAAATGGAATAAAAATTTGAATCCGTCATGGGGTCCCTTGAAGGACAAAGAAGTTGTGTTCGAAAGTTGAGCACAAACAGAGTGCAATTCGGGTCTCAAATCAACCCATAAAGTTTAAGAATTTCACACCCTAATTTCTAAGAATTTACCATGGATTTGGATAGAAATTAAAGGGAAAATCAATGAGAAATTACCAAAAAGGATTATACTAGATTATCTTAGCTCATTTGGATGATTCCCCATTCTTTCCTTTCTTTGAGCTCTCAACTTGGTGTAAAATAGTGGAAAGAATAATAGGAGATCAGATGGAAGAAAAGGGTTAAATAGGGTAGGGAGTCGCTATCTCAACCCGAATATCATTATTGTGATCTAGCAAGGGTAAATCATATCTCGCGATCTTGATTTATAGCCATTTGCAAACGCGGTCTATCAAGGCATAAATCTCATCTCGTGAACGCAATTTATGCTTCGCGATCACTCAAGGCGTAAATCTCATCTCGCGAACGCGATTTATGCTTCGCGATCGTGATCGTACCTGCAACCTGATGCACTAGAATTTGCCAAGTCCGGAATGGACGTCGAATAGGTGCTCAGGATTCGTTCAAAACCTCGTGCGTGCAAAAAAAATATTGTACCACCCTAAATTTTATGTTCTAGACTCAATAGAACCATCAAAGCTTTTATCTGAGATCATTTAGACTAAATGTGGGCCCATATCTATAATTTCATTTGTCACATAATCCGCCCAATAGCCTAAAACAATTCTAGAAGCGTCAGGATCTAAACCAAGGGTCCCCCTAGCCTAAAATCAACATTCTGGAGCTCATGACACTATCAATATTATCATCCAAGTTCATCTAGTAGGATTTTTTGTTCGAGACAAATCCTAAAAAGCAAAAGCTCTAAAATAGAGTAATAAGCCTAAAATCCAAACAAACTATATGATGATCGAACGGACAGTTCTAACAAGTCATAAATGACCTGTAGCTACTATGGGAAGGCTTGAAATGCTAGAAATGCATACAAATCGAGGTATGACTTTGAGGGTCATTACAATATCCACTTCTAAAAATTGAGGAAATAACTTTGAGGGAAGTTATAATATCTACTACTAAATGGACTTTCGTCCGCGAAAGTCAATTGATAGAAAGATCTCAAAAGATTGAAAGGGCGAGGTACTAGGCCTGCATCCTCCAAACACAACATCCTAGATAACCTCTAAGAAGAGATACCACTTCCTATAGATTTTGCTGCCGGTATCCTTTTTTCAACCAACCTCCGCTCATTACCTCTTAGACAACCATTTGTTAACCTCAGCCACCAACTGGCCTCTAACTGAACCGAGGAAGGATGATGTATGAAAATCCAAACTATGACACACAGATAGCATATCGATACCAACACATTAAAAAAATACTCATCCCTGCAAGGCAAACAAAGTTATGAGTCATGCAACCAACTCCAAATCCAAATATAACATTCTTTTGCCATTCCACAATGGCTACCTATTCCAGTCTAGTAAGAAAATTATCTAAGTCTCATCTATGAAATCTTGTCAAATATAACTCTACGAATTAAGGAAGACCTACTAAAATTCCATATGGCAAGTAAGAGAATAATCCTATATGGAGCTACCTGAGCATACAATGTAGCTTAGAGAGAGCTGCAATCTAAGTCGATGTTAAACTGGCATGGATAATCCTCAAAACCGTCAGCTAAGAGTCTAAAGTGCATCCACTCACCACTGAACAATCTACTCTAGGATGTCCTACCAACTAAGAATGAAGCCATGCTGAATCCAACTAAAGCATGACACTCCCGGTGAGTATATCATCCAAAACTTGCAATGAAGAATGAAAACCCAAGGTCAAATATAAAGCAACCAATACTGTGTCCATGCACTATCAACTGAACACCTATCAACCATAATTAATTTAAACTCAAGAATACTGAATAGGTAACCACGTAGTAGGCTCAGTCAACCTATAGATGAAATCATAACTAAAACAAATCTAAAAATAAAGGATGCACTCAAGATCTATAACTATAAGCTAAGATCCCAACACCAAGGCTGAACTGCTCGATCTCAACTACCCAAACCAAGCTTAAATATGGGTAGGCACTCATACTCTAAATCTATGATAACCTCTAAATCACCATTCCAATGCATCAAATCCAAAATAGAGCAAACAAAAATCCAAACTAATATCAAGTATTTAAGTTGACCTGACCATCCAAATCAGATACATCTTTACTAAATCAAGCCAAAACCAAAACCAAAATATAGATGAAGAATAGAATCACCACAAAAGATAAATCACAACTGATAATATAAGTAATCACCTCCATATTAGCTGTAGAGCGTAGACCACCAAAACATACTCAAGAACTCACCAAGGCCATAAACCATACAAGTAATGGCAAAATTACTAACAACTCCAAGAAATAAAACTTTAGCTGGAAGCTAATCAATCCAACACTCCATTTCAGCAAAGAATACCCAGGCACATATTACCAAGGAGAAGCATTCCACCAAGTCTTATTAGGCCAAATAAATTTTGAAATGAGGAGTTTATAAATCCACCAAATAGGATAATCTTAACTCAATAAACCGAGAAATCACATCAGCGAGAAAGAAAGTACCAAGATGGACGCCAAGGTAAAGGTCAAGACCACTATGGAGCCAAGAAACTCAACATGAAAATTTTCCAATTTTCCAACTTAGGAAGATATCAAAGAAAATATTGCCATCTCTAACTCTTTTAAATCTACTAGAACAAGAACCACACAACAGCAAGAATAAAGCATCCAACTCTACACCAATACCAAGAACACACCATCACAAGGAGACAAATATAACAATCTCAAAAGGAAAATCTAAAACCTCTCAAAGTTAACACCAAAACCACTATCTGGTGATGAACTAGTAAAATCAAAAGAATGGGCCTCAAAACTGGTCAACCTTAAAAATTGGCTACATAAGGAGGGATAAACAAAGTGGTAGCCTTCGATACCCAAGAGGCAAGTCCAAGAGTCCAAAACTCGAGGAAGGGCATGTAACACCCCAACTTAGAATCAGAAGTCCTACATCGACAAAATACAAAAGGGATTCTGGGTATATAAGTAAGCAAGCCTTACTCACTAGTGATGCGTTTTAAATCCATTCGGGCCTGGGCTCAAAGCGGATAATAACACTAGTGTTTAAAGAGTTACAGGGGTGTCTTGGGACTCTATGGTTAGGGATGCCCATCGCGGCCAAGGCCCCATCTCAGGTCATGACTGAATGGTATCAGAGCCACTCTTGTGTTAGCCTTCTCGATATGGGCCAGAGTTTAAATTGAGTATAAGTGAATCCTGGTAAGGCGAGGCAAACCTCATCCTATGTCTAGGCAAATCCCATTCGGTGGGGAAAACCTTAGCGAGGACGCTGAGTCCATTAGGGGGGTGTACGTAACACTCCAACTTAGGATAAAGAGTCCCACAATGGCAAAACACAGGATAGACACTAGGTATATAAATAAGCAAACCTTACTCCCTAGTTATACATTTTAAAGTCATACGAGCTTGGGCCCAAAGAGGATAATATCACTAGTGGTTTGGAGAGTTACATGGGTGTCTTGGGCCTTGATGGTTTAGGATGCCCATCGCGGCTAAGGCCACAGCTTGGGTTATGACAGAATAGTATCAGAGCTGCTCTTGTGTCAGCCCTGTCGATGTGGGCCATAGTTCAAACTGAATATAGGCGAACCTGGTAAGGAAGGACAAACCTCAGTCCTCAGTCTAGGAAAATCCCATTCGGTAGGGCAAACCTCAGAGAGGACGCTTAGTCCATGAGAAGGGTATGGAAACTCCAATACACATAAATAAAAAGGTAAATACAGGAAATAAAAGCACACTTATTATGGTGAAATTTGCATCAGGTTCCTGATGGGTATATGGGAGAATAAATTTGAATGGGTCAAAACTCGTACCAACCGACTATCATCAACTTAGGCACTAAGCACACTATCTCCAACTAAAGGTGCCACAACATCACAAGGCTGAACAGAATGAGATTAATGAGCAATAATCCTTTTTAGGAACGTTCTCTAGACTAGTGTCGAATCCCTTTACAGTTATAGAAAACCCCAAAAGCCCTAACCAAGTGATAAAAATGAGCTAACCCCAACTAGATAACCAAAGGACGCTGCGAATACTCTCTACAATAATGATCATCCTTTCCACAGTCATAGCCTACATGAGGAACTCTAGGCTGGGGGTAATACATGCTAACTCTGTTTGAACAACTAACTCACATCTAGGGCACTCTGTAGACCAATGCCTCATCTCACCATAACCAAAATAAGCTCCTAGAATACTCTGAGATGTATCCCCTATGAATGCAGAATGACCGCCATAGCCTGAAGACCCATACCAAATAATTTTCAAAGTTTGATAAGAACTTTAGCTTCTATGACCTCTATGACAAACCTGAGAGCTACCCATAGTATAAAACACTGCCTAAGTAGATCGATTGGCTACAAGTGAAGCTGACCTCCACTAGAAAGATCCTCACTTCTAGATGGAATACCAATAGCACTATATTGATAGAATGGCCTCTTACCGCCACCTTCAAAAGTATCAATACATACTCTCTCTATGGATTTTGCATGATCAACAACATGAGAGAAAGAAGACTTAGCTGCTATCAAGAGCTCTGATGCTAAATAAAGTGGGAATGCTGATTCTTTAACAAATCTATGTACTATGTCCTGCTCTAAAGGATATAGCATAGGAATATGCTGGCCCCACCCCCCAAGAAACCCAATCTTATACTCTGAAACTAATAAGGAACCCTAATGAACACCAACAAACCCAACTATGGCCTGAGAACTTCTCAATGATTCAAATGTCATCCGTGGTTGTGGGGGATCTACAAAAAGACTCAGGATTCACAATGATGAACCTCAAAGAGCTGAAGTATTCACGAGCTCTATTGATACCTAAGTTGGCCTTATATACTATAATTGACACTAAAGATCTTCGATAGCCATTCCTGGTTCTCTGTTCCGACATTGATCTAAAACTCTAAAGACACATGGTGAAGTTCCATCCGAACTTATCAACAATCTCGTATCATTCACTTGGAACAAAATATAGTAAAAGAATATGCTTGAGGCTCATAGCAATACGAAAACACGAAAAGGAGTCAAGAAATAAATTTTCTAAGAATTCCCTATAGCCTCCTAAATATAGGTTACGGATGTCTCCACACCAATCCACAAGATTCTATTAGATACTAAGGTCATGTACCAATACACCAGTGAACCTAGGCTCTGATACTAATTTTTTAGATCATGATGGCACCTACTATAACCCACCAGTAGGTAAGCCAACCCATAGTCTACAACTACTAGTAACAGACTACCAATAAAAATAAAATAAAATCTAGAATAAATAAAATAATAGAATGAATTACATAAGATAGTCCCAAAACCTAGTGGAATTAGTATAAGATCTCCTAACATAATAAAGTTACAAAATAAAGTACCAAGAGAATATACGAATACAACCTAACTCTGAATACAACATAGAGACTAGTATAGAACATAAAAAGTAGAAAAGTAATACTCTGAACACATACTATATCTCTGAAATATGGCTTCTCCGCACTATGCTCACAACACTAACAATAACCTATACTATAATCTGTAGGCTACAAAAGTATAGTATGAATACCTAACACGTGGTACTTACTAGGCAACTACCAACTGAGCTCTAAAGATAAAATACATATATATAACATATCAATAAAAATAGAAAATATAGATAAATATCCATCAACCACATGGTAAAGTTAGTGAGATAATAAGAATAAATTGTCCTACCTATATCCAAGTACTAACATAATAAAGCTAAGGAAGTACTAAGGATGAACTATACTATTCTAGCCATACTCAGGAACCTCAACACTATATTGTATATCACCGGCCAAAATATGAATAAAAGGTGAATATATGACATATAAGAGTATACATGTCCAAGGAATGAATATACAATCTGAATAAATGAAGTAAGGAAGGAAGGGATATATGGTAATTCCATAGCCATATATAAATAGGTATACATATATCTATAAACAAGGCTAACCCAAGGTACAACCTAAGTCAATGTACTAGCCACTCCAAGCCCCCAAATTATAGTAGGACTAGTACTAAAATAGATAGGGTCACTAGTCCTTACGTCTAAACATGAGATTAATTATCCATAATAGTAAGGTGACAGAACCATAATCCTACCTCCAATCTCAATACCAATCCAATCATAGCTAACTTGCTCCAAACCAACCATAATAGTAATAATAATAATGATACAAGCTAACCATCTAGTCCAGAAAAATAATACCTAATTAGACCTTACATAAACCACCACCATCGTAGTCTCAGACGGTTCAATCAATACTTAGAAAATAATAGTCTAAGCCTATACCTATGTAACCCCTCATAAGGTTAATGGATGCAAGCTCCATAAAATATATTGCAAATAACACTCATACCTATACATATGCAACCCCCCATAAGGCTGATAGATATAGGCGCATACTGGTGATCGGTAATTCCAATTCAAGAATAAAAGCCAAAATATAATTCGTAATACCATAATCGACTTGAATAACAAAACGTATCTCAGTGTATAACTCATTATATTAATATTATCATCAATAACCAAACATAATCCGATTTCCATATCCTCAACATCATCATCCACCATTGGACTTGACCCGACATATATACATATATACATATATATATAAACATGTATATATATATATATGTATATATATATATATCCATACCATAATCCATTGACTATGCATTCAATACATGATTTACATATATGTACATATGTATATAATGGCACAGCAAAACCAATGGCTAAAAGAGGGTAAATCTATATATCCAGTACTCGGCATAAACTTTAGGACTATATTATCATAAATGTGTAGAATGGGCCGGTGATCTCTCACGATCGAAGTAAATAGTAGTAACAAAATCATGGACCAAAATCTATATCGGCCAAATCTTTAAAACATAATTTTTAAATCTAAAATGTTAATAAGTCATCCATTAAGATGGTAAGATCTCCGTTAATAAGAAATTTATCTTTAAGGTAAAAAGTTGTCTTTAATCCCTACATAGGAAAAATGGTAGTAAAATTATATTTTAGTTGGAATAGTACCATTTACCATTTTAGTGATCTTGAATGTACTGAATCTATGCATGTCATTACTAGTATTCAAACAATGCACTCATAAGCATTAACACATCCAAAAACTATATCCACACCCTTTACAAGGATAACACATTTCTCAAAATCCAACACATATCAGAATATGTTCTTGGGCCTAGCAATGTCTCCAGAATAACTACAACATCATAATCACGACCTAAGGCCCACATACGTATCTGGATCTATATCAATAATCATATGTATAAGCTATATTATATCTATGAGGTGTATCATTAAGCATGTTGATTGACTATATCGTTAATCAAATTAGAAATCCATTTCATGGATATGAGTCATTAATCATAATCTAAGAAAAAAACCACCATAAACTGAGTCACAAATTAAACTCATACTAAAGGCTTATTAGTCTCAACTATGTCTAATATGTGTAAACAAGTCCACAACAGCTAACACAAGTCTTGGCTTAAGGTTGTTTAGAACCTGCTTCTAATCCTCAAAATCCATATTCTTAGCAATTTCTACCCCAGACTAGTCTAAGGCATCTAAATTGACTTCTAGAGGGTACATAAGCCATAATTAGACCCAAGATAGGAATTCCATCTAGAATGTGAGCAATTAAGTCAACTTCATCTAAATTATGATTCCAAGATAGCTAAATAGTCCAAATAAGTCTAATTATACTAATCACACTTCTAACATCTAAATCATATCCCAAATCTATGATAATATTATGATCATTCTATAAATTAGCTCAACCAATAAAGAAAGCAATAGGATCTTAGAAGTATAATAAATATTTTAGCTTATAGGTCAGATCACTCATCTAATCCCAAATCTTCAATAATCAAGACTAAATCACAGTGTTTTACCCATAATCAATCTTAACATTTGCATTTATATGCAATATATAAAACACATGATCTTGTGAAGAAGACTAGACTCGAGCGTACCTCGATGCCAAGCCGTAAATCCTTGAATCATACACAAATTGTCTATCTTCATTCCATAATCTCAAAATGCCGCCATGCTATCAAAATTATAATCTACATGACTTTATGAGTAAAATGAGATAGATATTTCCATATAATGGTTCAGGTTAAATTTTGGGTCAAGAATGGTTCTGCGGGGCTCGTAAATGATATTCAAAATTAAACCTATCACAATGTCCTTCAAGTTGAGCAAAAACAAAGTATAATTCGGTTCTCAAATCAACCCTTAAAATTTAGGAATTTCAAGCTTCGACTTCTAAGAATTTACCATAGTTTTGGATGGAAATCAAAGAAAAAAAGTTTTGGATGGAAATCAAAGAAAAAATCAATGAAAAATGACAAAAAAAAAGATTTGGCTAGCTTACTTTAGATTATTTGAATGACTCCTCACTCTTTTCCTCTCTTTGAGCTCTCAACTTTGTGCAAATATAGTAAAAAAAAATTTATAGGAGATCGGTGCAAACAAGAGGGTTAAATAGTGTCATAAGTTACTATCGCAACACGGATATCGCAATCAAGATTTGGCAAGGGTAATAGCATCTCTCAATTGAAATTTATAGCTATTCGCGAAAGTGATCTATCAAGGCATAAATCTCATCTGGAAAATGTGATTTATACTTTGTGATGGCTGAAGGCATAAATCTTCTCTCGCAAATACGATTTATGCTTTGGGATCGGTCAAGGCAAAAATCTTATCTCGCAAATACAATTTATGCTTTGTGATCGTGATCGCACCAACAACATTATGCACTATATTTTGCCAAGTCCAGAATGGACTTTGACTGGGTGCTCAAGATTCCTTCATAATCCCATGTGCATAAAAAAAATATTCTACGATCCTAAATTTAAGATTTTAGGCTTAATGGAACCATCAAAACTTTAATCCGAAATTGTTTCAACTAAATTTGGTGCCCACACCTATAGTTCCATTTTTTACATAATTTACCCAATAGTCTAAAATGAGTCTGGAATCCTAGGGACCTAAACCAAGGGTTCTCCTAGTCTAAAATAAATATTCTAGAGCTAATGGAGCTATCAAAATGTCCATTATAGGTCATTTACTAGGATTTTTGGTCCTAAACCAAATCCTATATAGCGAAAGTTCCAATACAAGAAAATGAGCCTAAAATCCAAATAAATTATTCGATCACCAAATCAATAGTTTCGTAAGTCATAAATAACCTTTAACCTCTGTGGGAAGGCTTGAAATATCAAAAATATATGCAAATCGAGGAAATGACCTAAAGGGTCATTGCACCCCTCCTCAAGTTAGAGGTGTGGAAAAAACACCCAATATGTCAAGATATTGATGATATAGAGGACTTGTTAATGATTTACTGAAGATATCGGTGTGCTTGAAAAAGGATTTTATGTATGACAAGGATATCAAGTTGGTGAGGTATTATTGACTAATGAAGTGAGAGTTAATTTTGACATCTTTGTCTGTTTATGAAAAAATGATATTTTTAGTAGTATGAATGGCAACAAGGATATCAAAGTTAAATAGTACTTATAACAAGACGAAAATAGTAAGATCTTTAAACAAACATACCAACGAGGTGAGTTCTGTGATTACCCTTCTCATTATCTATATTCAGCTTCAGTTGAACTAAGAAAAATGGAAGCTTGTTTCTTAGATTTCCACAAAATGGAAGAAGACCCAAGAGAAATGTAAAATCCACTAACTGATTTCAACAAATTCAGGCAAGTCCACAATCTAAATTACAAAAGGCATACAATTGGAAGGATGCAAAACTAGACATAAAAAGGCCAAGTCCAAGATCTTTCAATAGATATCAAAGTACTTACAAAGCTGTAGTGAGATAAGGGATTCAAGAAGAAGGGCCCATGGATCCTGCATATACTGACTGAGGTGATGAATGGTGAATAAAAGATTGGGCCTTATGTCAGTAAGGTAATTTAATTTTCCTAGTAGATGCTTGTACACAGTTAGATCTGGAATTGCAAGTCCTTCATTTACCTTTAACTTTATTGAAGAGTCCATTAGTGTAGAAATGGGAGATAGATGCAAATAATCAAATTTTGTAAACAAATCCTAGATGAATTTTTGTTGAGATAGAATTAAACCTTTTGATTCCCTAATGACTTCCGAATCGAGAAAAAAATATATATTGCCAAGATCTTTAATCCTGAGTTTAGCACGTAAAAATTACTTTAAAGCTTGTAATTCCTAAATATTATCACCTGTTGACAAGAAATCATCCACATAAATTGCAATAATGCAAATAGAGTCATGTGATTTCTTAAAAAATAAAGAATAGTCATTTAGAGGATGACTAAATCTTTTAAAATTGAGAGTTGTTATGAGTCTTGAGTACCATTGTTTGGATGCCTTCTTAAATCCATAAATAAACTTTTTTAATAAACACACATGGTCAGGTGAAGGAGGAGTAATCCTAACTACAAATTTCATATAGACCTCTTCATTAAGATCACCATGTGAAAATGCGGTTGTTTATATCTAATAGAAAAAGACCTCATCCTCTCTTCACAATGGTAGCAAGAATACTTTTAAGTGTTTCAATGTAATCCACACCTCCTTTTTTATATCACACTTAATAACTAGTCTAGATTTGAACCTCTTAATATTCTTATCAAAATGTTCTTTTTACTTTACAAACCTACTTACAGCACAAAACTTTCTTCATATGAGGTAAAATAACAACATCCCAAGTTTGATTTAACTTTAGAGCAGCTATTTCCTTATCTATAACTTTCTTTCAAGCTGGATTTTACATTGTCTGCTCATAGCCAACAAGATAATGTATACTAGAGTATAACATGACTTGATTAGGAGAAGATAATTTATCAAAAGAAAAAGAGATAGGACTGATACAACTAAGAAAACATGTAGAACTCGCATTTGTAAGTTGAGTTACAAACATAATCCTTAAGGTAAGAAGGTATTTTAGTTGTCCTAGAAAACTTTCTAGGTATAGTGTATAGAACTAGATTTTGAGGGGAAGAAATACAACCTCCAGTAAGAGCAGAAATAGGAGATGAAAAAGAAATAGTAGGATGAAAAACTGACTTAATAGAATCAAGAGTCTACATAGTAGAATAGTTGATAGGAGAACTGAGATTCGAATGATTGCAATCAGATGCAAACTCTGATACGAATAAGGGAAAATCAAAGATGTAAGAAAGATTAAAATCATCAAAATCTGAAGAATAAGGTATAGTAACAGGAAAAAGTTGATGTTAAATACACGTTATATCTGAAGAAAAATAAAAATACTCTTCATGAAAAATCACATCTCTAAAAATAAATATTTTTCTAGTTTTGAGATGTATTACTTTATATCTTTTATTTCTATATGGATAACCTAAGAACACAATGGAAAAAGCTTTTGGATCAAACATTGTTCTATGGGCAGTCAAGGTGGAAATAAAACACAAACAACCAAAATATTTCATATTTCAATAACTAGGTTTAAAGTCAAAAAGAATTTCAAAAAAAGTCTTGTGTTATAAAATTGAGGAAGAAAACTTGTTTATGAGATAAGTAGTTGTTAATAAACATTCTCCTTCCCCGCCCCCAATAAATGATAGGTAAATGAGACTAATATAATAAAGTCGTTGATGTCTATAGTAAATGCTTATGTTTTCTCTCTACTATTTCATTTTTGTGGAGTGTAAACATAAGCAATTTAGTGTATGATCCCTTTGAAAAGGAAAAATCAAATTGTATTTTATTAATTTTTAATTCAAAAGCATTGTCAGTTCTAATTATTTTGAACTTGAAATGAAATTGTCTTCCGTCAATGAAAAGAAATGATTATAAAATAGATTAATTATTTGACTTGTGATGAGAAGATGAGTTCAAATAGGTCTACTGAAATCATCAATAATTATTAACAAATAATTAAAATCATCATGTGTAGCAATTTTATAAGGTCCCTAGGTATCTACCTGAATTAGATCAAAACTTATTTTACTAGAAACAATAATTTTAGTAAAAAGCAATTTAATTACCTTACAAATGAATATATAGCACAAGGAGAAGAACTTTTCTTTTAACAAGAAGATAATGAAATTGGAGAAATTTTCTTCATATTACTTAATGGCATATGATGCAACCTATAATGCCATAATTTTTCTTTTATATTTTAATCAAAAAACTAGAACAAGAATTAAAGACATTTACTACTAAAGTTGAAAAATATAAACTTCTAGTGCTAGAACAGGATAAACTCTTTTCAGGAATTGTTGGTTGAATTGATTTGAAGATATATAGACCTCTTTGTTCTTTAACGAGCTCTGGATGGCTCTTTAGTGAAGGTCCCTGCAGCATGAAACAAGTGTCAGGACTGAAAAGCATGAATTTCTAAAATTGTGTACATAGTTTATGAATAGAAATTAGGTTGAATTTGAAAGAAGGAATGTAAAAAATATTGTGTTGGAGTAGATTAGATAAAATACATAAAATGATTAAATGGTTGACTTTCACTTTTTGAGAATTAGGAGAGTTGCTATAATAGGTTTATACAAAAGACTAAAACTAGAGAAGAAACTTTTATGAAAAATCATATGCTCTAATCCTCTATTATCCAGTATCTATGAATCACTATCAACTTTAAGTAAATCAGTATATGAATTAAAAATTTTGACCATACCTGCATAAGTGATGTTTGCAGATGCATTAACAGTTTCTATATTTTTGGTTCCTTTTCTTTTTTCAAAAGGTGCACAAATTGTGCAACATTCTCTTGACTGAGTAATATAAGATCTGCAAGATTATTCATTGTCTGCTGATTTGGTTCTACTTCTTTATAAGCATTGTTGACCATAACTACTGTCCGGTATCTTTTTGTTTTAGTGAATTTGAAATTTGCATAAAATCTATGAATCTTACAACATTGATCAATAGTGTGTTCTATTTTTTTGAAATAATTACATGTCAAGTTTTATTTCTTGGTGGGATTGCCTTGTTGATTTTTATACTCATCAAATCCTCTACCTCCTCACTACCAACAAAAACTAATACTAATTATCCTGGGTAATCAGGAGTAGCATTAATTTCTCTCTATTTTTTTTATCTTGAATTATAAGAAAGGATGCTTTACCAATAGTAGAGAGAGGAGAAGACAACAGAATATTACTCCTAACTCCTATAAAAGTGTCATTCAAACACATAAGAAATTGGTGCAGCATCTCATCTTTATGGACTTTCACTCTTTTTTTCTTTTGCACAATACCCACATTCTCAACTACAAGCAGAAAAAGTGTTAAAAACATCTAACTCATACTATAAACTTTTCATTTTTAATTTTTGAAGTAAGCAGAAATACTAGTATTTCCTTGAGCTACAACATTTAAATCGTTTTGTAATTAAAATAGTTTTGCTCCATTAACCTAGTTAAATCTGTCTTCTATATCTGACTACAAGACTTTGACACTCTTGAAATATAAGACACATTTAGAAATTTCCTTTGAAAGAGAATTCAAGATCCAAGATAAGACTATGTTATTACATTTTTTTCATGCCTTTCGAAGAAATTTATCAATAGAAACAGATAGGGATCTACCAATAAATACTAGTTTGTTCTTAATTGAAAGAGCAATGACAACACTCCTTCTCCCCCTGCTATAGCTCCTTTCATCAAAGACGGCAGATATAGAATTTTGATTAGGATAATCAGAAGGATGAATATAGAAATCTTGTGAAGAATCTATTGCACTAGCTGTAGGGACTCCATCACTCTTTTTCATAGTTTGGACTTGAATATCTTAGTTATTAGTCATTGTAAAAAAAACAAAGAGAAAGATAGAGATAGAACATAAAAGAAATGAAGAAAAGAAATATAGATTAGCAATACTCTGATACCATGAAAAAATCAATAAATAAAAATAAAGAAAGTCCTTCTTGCATTATTATTCCATTATTTTGTACAAAGCACCTCTATTTATACAAGAAAATAATCGATGGATTCTTAATAAATAAATTCTAAACTAACTACATAATAAAATTAAAAAAAAATATTGTTTACACCTAAAAAAAAAAAATATTCAGTAAACTAAATAAAAATAATGTGTATATACAATAAAATATACCCACAACAGATGTGGGCCTTCAAACTAGAGTGTAGTAGCATAGGACTGAGTTGGGCCTCTTCACATATCCATTGTGGAGGCCCAAACTTTAAATATATTGACTTGAAAGGGTACCAAATATTAATTCTCAAAATCAGCAAATTGGTTCCCAAACCAGATTAATCGTCTCTTTCTTCTCAATTTGGAAACAAATGTTAAGCACAAAATGAAGTTCAACATAAGGTCGAAATCAATCTCAAGCATGAATTCCAACAATCCCAACATCGTCTTTTGTTTTTGAAAGGACAAAATAGATAGAGATATCCCATGAGATCAGCTATC